>NC_139700.1:46545630-46558130 GCF_964188405.1 Protomyctophum parallelum
TTATAACCACATTTTCGATCGTACCAACACCACAATCGCACATGGTGTACCTAAATATCTCAGGCCACTCACAGCGAAAAAAATATTTGCATTCGACTTTTTTGCGATAGAGCAATTTGTTCGGGCATAGTTTCCCCCCATTCAGGACCATTGTAAAATAGCAGACCTTCAAGTTGCGCGCCACTCCCAGTCATAGTGCTGGCAGTCTTTTACACTTCCACAGCTGAGACATAAGGGCTTAATTACAGGGCTGAAATTAAAGTTACAAGATCTCAATGAGTTGCTCTGCGATACCTTGTGGGCTTGTAGGTCTGCTATTTGTGCAATTGGATGGCCTTTACACAGCTCTCGCAAGAGCACGCACGCACACACACACCCTTCACAGTTTCACAGTTAAAAAAAATGAAAAAAATGAAAAAAATTGAAAAAAATGAAAATATTGGGAAGAAATTGAAAAAAATTAAAAACATTTAAAAATTAAAAACTTTAACTTTTATTTTTAAACTTTAAAAGAAAAAACTTTTAATAAAGAACTAAATATTATTTTTACATTTAAAGAAAAATCATAGACCATTATCAATAATCATTGTGTTTATGCTTTTAAAGATAGGCCTGCCCTATATCCTATTTGAACCTTCTTTTTACATGTAAAAGTATGCTATTTCTGTTAAGCTCATGAATGCTTTTATATGTATACTCCATTGGATTTACTCTTTTTTTTCTTTTTCTTTTTTACCTTTTCTTAATTCATCAAGAATACATTGTAAAGCATTATTCATACATTACAAATCATTAGTAGACAGTAATACTTTACTTACTTTATTCTGCCACTTTTTGGGCATCGTACTACTTCCACATACTTTATTCCGCTTTATGCAGTTATTTATGCTTATTCTTTTTACCAATTTTTATACATTCTTTTTTAAACTTTTCCTTCAGCTTTAATACATTTTCTACTGTACATTATATATATTGCGTCTTTTGGCGAGCCCACGCAGTTTCTGCAGGGAACTGCTTTCTAGTTTAACTTAAACGCCCAATGCATTCTCTATGGCAATAGCACAAACTTTGGCATGCTACTAGTCCTACATACTTACACCTAGCAACCCCATTCTAGCCTACTTAGGTTCATCTTACGGTGGACATGTTTGCCTGAAAAGGAATCTTTGAAATGTTTCATAGTTTTAGAAATATAGTGCTTTCAAATTTACAATGGGGCTCAATGGCAAAAATGATGAAAAACTAGGATAAAAAAGAATAAAAAAACAATCGTTTTTTCATTTATTTATTTTTTTCAAATCCTCAAAAATGATGAAAAACGGCGTGCTATAGTATGCCGTACGATATGGGCTATAGCCCATGGTCCAAAATGATGAAAAACGAGGATAAAAAATAAAAAATAAAAAAACAAAAAAACAATGAGCTATAACCCATCGTTTTTTTCATTTTTTCCAAATCCTCAAAAATGATGAAAAACGGCGTGCTACAGTATAGTATGCCGTACGATATGGGCTATAACCCATATCCTCGCGGTGTATAGCGGTGTATGAGAATGGGTGTTGCGGAGGATGAGAGCATTCCTCTCATCCTCCGCAACAAAATGCATTCTCTATGGCAATAGCACAAACTTTGGCATGCTACTAGTCCTACATACTTACACCTAGCAACCCCATTCTAGCCTACTTAGGTTAATCTTACGGTGGACATGTTTTCCTGAAAAGGAATCTTTGAAATGTTTCATAGTTTTAGAAATATAGTGCTTTCAAATTTACAATGGGGCTCAATGGCAAAAATGATGAAAAACGGCGTGCTATAGTATGCCGTACGATATGGTCCAAAATGATGAAAAACTAGGATAAAAAAAGAATCAAAAAACGATGGGCTATAACCCATTGTTTTTTCTTTTTTTTTTCAAATCCTCCGAAATTATGAAAAACGGCGTGCTATAGTATGCCGTACGATATGGGCTATAGCCCATGGTCCAAAATGATGAAAAACGAGGATAATTTTTATTTCAAAAATTCAAAAAACGATGGGCTATAACCCATCGTTTTTTTCATTTTTTCATTTTTTTCAAATCCTCAAAAATGATGAAAAACGGCGTGCTATAGTATGCCGTACGATATGGGCTATAGCCCATGGTCCAAAATGATGAAAAACGAGGATAAACAATAAAAAATAAAAAAACAAAAAAACAATGAGCTATAACCCATCGTTTTTTTCATTTTTTCATTTTTTTCAAATCCTCAAAAATGATGAAAAACGGCGTGCTACAGTATAGTATGCCGTACGATATGGGCTATAGCCCATATCCTCGCGGTGTATAGCGGTGTATGAGAATGGGTGTTGCGGAGGATGAGAGCATTCCTCTCATCCTCCGCAACACAATGCATTCTCTATGGCAATAGCACAAACTTTGGCATGCTACTAGTCCTACATACTTACACCTATAGCAACCCCATTCTAGCCTACTTAGGTTCATCTTACGGTGGACATGTTTGCCTGAAAAGGAATCTTTGAAATGTTTCATAGTTTTAGAAATATAGTGCTTTCAAATTTACAATGGGGCTCAATGGCAAAAATGATGAAAAACGGCGTGCTATAGTATGCCGTACGATATGGTCCAAAATGATGAAAAACTAGGATAAAAAAAAAATCAAAAAACGATGGGCTATAACCCATCATTTTTTCATTTCTTTTTTCATTTTTTCAAATCCTCAAAAATGATGAAAAACGGCGTGCTATAGTATGCCGTACGATATGGGCTATAGCTCATGGTCCAAAATGATGAAAAACGAGGATAATTTTTATTTCAAAAATTCAAAAAACGATGGGCTATAACCCATCGTTTTTTTCATTTTTTCATTTTTTTTCAAATCCTCAAAAATGATGAAAAACTGCGTGCTATAGTATGCCGTACGATATGGTCCAAAATGATGAAAAACGAGGATACAAAGAAATTCAAAAAACGATGGGCTATAACCCATCGTTTTTTCCATTTTTTATTTTTTTTCAAATCCTCAAAAATGATGAAAAACGGCGTGCTATAGAATGCCGTACGATATGGGCTATTGCCCATGGTCCAAAATGATGAAAAACGAGGATAAAAAAAATTCAAAAATTCAAAAGACGATGGGCTATAACCCATCGTTTTTTTCATTTTTTCATTTTTTTCAAGTCCTCAAAAATGATGAAAAACGGCGTGCTACAGTATAGTATGCCGTACGATATGGGCTATAGCCCATATCCTCGCGGTGTATAGCGGTGTATGAGAATGGGTGTTGCGGAGGATGAGAGCATTCCTCTCATCCTCCGCAACACAATGCATTCTCTATGGCAATAGCACAAACTTTGGCATGCTACTAGTCCTACATACTTACACCTAGCAACCCCATTCAACCCTATTTAGGTTCATCTTACGGTGGACAAGTTTGCCTGAAAAGGAATCTTTGAAATGTTTCATAGTTTTAGAAATATAGTGCTTTCAAATTTGAGAAATGTACAATGGGGCTCAATGGCAGATATTGGCACGTCAAAAAAGCACTTTAACCTAGAAACTCCATTCACACTTTTTATAATCCCACTTACTGTGGAGACACATGCTGGAACTTTTTACTTTTAAATGTTTTGTAGTTTGTGAGTTATTTAACTTAAACGCCCAATGCATTCTCTATGGCAATAGCACAAACTTTGGCATGCTACTAGTCCTACATACTTACACCTAGAAACCCCATTCAACCCTATTTAGGTTCATCCTATGGTGGACAAGTTTGCCTGAAAAGGAATCTCTGAAATGTTTCATAGTTTTAGAAATATAGTGCTTTCAAATTTGAGAAATTTATACAATGGGGCTCAATGGCAGCTATTGGCACGTCAAAAAAATCACTTTCAGCTAGAAACTCCTTTCACACTTTTTTGTATGAGCATTTGTGCCTGTCGTAGACATGCACAGAGCAAGTTCAGTCAGGGAACCTCAGTTGAGTCGCGCTGGCCTGTTAATTGGGCCGCCTCAGCATCACGCTCTCATCCACATGATTCACTCAGCCAATCACACACTCACTTCATCTTCATACCGGCTACTTTAACCGGAGGTTTGCATTCCTCTGCCTGCTTGCTTGCTTGCTTGCTGCTGCTGTATCAGCGCGCCGCTGTATACAAACCTGCTGCGCACCCACCTCCACCCCAGCTAGCACCTGTCGTTTTGGATCTACTGTTTAGGTACGGGGGATTTCGGAGTCCCTATGGTCGGGACTGATGCGCTTGATCCGAGTACTTAACCCATTCTGACCTGAGATCAGATTCATACGAGGTTTCCGCCGGACACACACTGGTCTGATGAACCCATTCTGACCTGAGATCAGATTCTAAAAATGTCAGTCGCTCTTCGATTTAAAAAAAATAGCAGACCTACAAGCTCGTATCGCGCCACTCGGTGGCGCGATATGAGCTTGTAGATCTGCTATTTTTAAATAGCTAAAGCATAACATGATGCTGACACCAAAATGGGTGCCCGGTCAGAATGGGCTAAAAAGCAGATCCAATCCATCGCCAAACCATAATAAATATACTGCATTGCTCATCTATATTAAATAAATATATATTACATCCTTCTTGAGTTGTCTGACTGAAATACAATTCAGCTTACTGTGGAGACACATGCTGCAGCTTTTTACTTTGAAATATTTTGTAGTTTGAGTTATTTAACCTAAACGCCCAATGCATTCTCAATGGCAATAGCACAAACTTTGGCATGCTATACTATAGCTATGGAAAGGAGTGGCATTTGCATTTCTTCCACCATAGTAAATGCTGCATTCGTGGTCTGGAAAGGGCAGTCATTTTTACAGACGGGTAAAAGGGCAGGGGCTGAAGGCCCCCTTTGATGTCTACGTGTGCACGTCTCTGCAGGGAGAGATAACAGGGCAAACGTTGATCAGAAATAACTGCAGAGCTATAGTTGAAATCAACAGGGCTTTTATTGGTCGGATATCAAAACGTGAAGTCACATCATCACACACTGGATCAAACAGGCCATATTCTGAGGCGAGCTTTGCGAATGCACTTCATGAACAATGTTATTGGATTCATTCTACAGTTTGTTTCATTAACCCGCAATGTTATTCACATTCTGGAGGTTTCCCTGTCCCTGATTACAGTTTCACCGTCGTCTTTGCCTCAGGAAGTTGTCCGTATACTGTGTAGGCATAGATCAGTGGTTCTCAAACCCCCCCTGAACTAGGGACCCCCCACCCTGACAAACACGTGGAGTTATTTTGGACTCGTTTGACTATTGTGAAGATCTAAGCTCGTAGCGCGCCACTCAGTGGCGCGCTACGAGCTTGTAGGTCTGCTATTTTTCAATAGCTAAAGCACAACATAATGCTTAGTTAAAACACCAAAAGGGGTTCCCGACCAAGAATGGCTTATTTGACCATTTTTGCCAATGTTATGTTGAACAGTTTAACAAACAAAAAAAGTTCTGAAGAGTCCTTAAATTGCCACTTCACAGTCCTCTTTGGGGAGCCCTCCAAAATCATGTGGGAGTCCCAGGGACGAAGAGTCTGTGGGGGCCGGGGGGGGGGGGGGGGGGGGGCAGGGGCCCCCATAAGGATTTTCGGGGGATTCCTAAACACCTCTTGGACCTCTCCCCCCCCCCCCGGGCCGTCCATGAGGTGTTAAAGTTGAACCGCACTGAAGACAGTCAAAGACGCTGTCCAACACCGCCCTCCCCTGGCTAAACCAAGCAGCAGCAGTGGTTGTGGCTGTGAAACCTTCACCCATTCTGACCTGAGATCAGATTCATACGAGGTTTTCCACTGGGACACACACTGGTCTGATTAACCCCATTCTGACCTGAGATCAGATTCTAAAAAATGCCAGTCGTTCTTCGATTTTTCAAAAAATAGCAGACTGTGAAGTGGCTTGTAGGATTATGAAAACTATTCGTCCCTGCGTGGGACCCCCGCCACGGGGGGGTCCCGACACCCAACCAATTGAGAACCACTGGGCTAGATTACCGTTTAAAATGTTAAGAATGCACTCTCTGTTTTCTTCCTCCTTTGTTTGTTTTTTTTACGTTTTTTTTTTTTTTTTTTTTTTTTTTTAGAAAGCGTCTGCCTTGGAGGAGAGTAGAAGAGCACTGTTTACAACCGACACACTGTACATACATACATACATACATACATCATCTGGAAAGTTAGACATCTGCAACAATAATGATAACAATGATCCAGAATCAGAGCCTTAATTGTACAGTATAATAGTAATAATAACAATAATAATAATGGATAATGTCTTAAAAACTACATTTATGTTCTCATCTTTTCTTTCTAAAAAAAAAAAAAAAAAACTAAAACAAATATATATATATATATATATACCATATTTATATAGTGGAAGTTCTTCAGTCACTTCTCTTTTCTTACACCCCCCCCCCCCCCCCCTGGCTAAATAGGTAACTTAAATATTTACAATGATTATTTTACACCATTGGCCCAGCCCATTTTTGGAGTGAAAATGTTTTTTTCTTTTTTTTTACCTTGTATTTTTTATTTCTATAATAAAATGTGGATCAAGAAAACAATGAATTCAAAGTGATGGAGAAAAGAAGCAATGGTCCCTGTGGCTGGAGATAGATAGATAGATAGATAGATAGATAGATAGATAGATAGATAGATAGATAGATAGATAGATAGATAGATAGATAGATAGATAGATAGATAGATAGATAGATAGATAGATAGATAGATGCATGGATGGATGGTTGGGGAAGAGAAGGGAACACATGAACAGAATCATTTAGTGGAGATCAATGTCCCAGTCCCCCAAAGTACAGGGTCTCCAAACTCATGTTTCAGGGGTTTTCACACCGTTCCCAAAGTACAGGGTCTCCAACCTCATGTTTCAGGGGTTTAACACCGTTCCCAAAGTACAGGGTCTCCAACCTCAAGGTTCCAGAGGTTTAACACCGTTCCCAAAGTACAGGGTCTCCAACCTCAAGGTTCCAGGGGTTTAACACCGTTCCCAAAGTACAGGGTCTCCAACCTCAAGGTTCCAGGGGTTTTAACACCGTTCCCAAAGTACAAGGTCTCCAACCTCAAGGTTCCAGTTTTTTTTTTTTACACCATTACTGTTTCTGCGCTCCAAAAGGAGTGTCCAGGGTCTCTATATACGCCCCATGATCCAGGGGGGACGTACAGGGTCACCCGGGCCAATAACCAGGGGCTTTATAATGTCAGAGAACCGCACTCTTTATGGGCATTATACAGTATACAAGCGTCTCTCTCCAGTTGTGTGTCCTATATGTGTGTACAGGGGGTGTGTGGGGGGTTTTCTTTGCTGCACGTTGCAGCACAGGGAAAACACAGGTTTCCCCACCCCCCCCCCCCCCCACCACCACCCCATACCCCAAGGGGCACGTAGCTGCGGTCGCGTCACCCCCCCCCCCTCCTACATCACTAGAAGCTGCCCGAGGACCATCCTAAAGTGCTGCGTGCAGCCGGCCAGCTCGCGGACCCTCTCCGTCATGTCGCGGGCCGCGCCAGGCGAGGGATACTGCAGCGCCGCCGTCTTGGTGCTCACCACGATGTCCTTGAGCTTGTCGCACAGGGCGTTGCTGCTCTGCGAGACGCGCGCCCGCACGTCCGGCGCCTTGGCCTGGCGCGACAGCGTGTCGCCGATGAACACCAGCTTGTGCGCGCTGAGTATGACGAACTTGCTGTGCGCCACGAAGATCTTGGGCGGCTGGCTGGCGCCGACGGCCGTGAAGAAGGCGTCGACGGCGTTGGTGACGGCGGTGACGTTGTGCTCGCACTGCTCCTGGTAGAAGAGCAGCAGCTGGCGGTCGCCCTGGCACAGCTTGGAGGAGGAGGAGGAGGAGGACACCGAGCCCCCCGAGCCGTTCCGGGCGATCTGATTGGTGTGGGGGTGGTGCGGCGACGGGACCCAGCCCGACATGTCGTTGTTGATTGGCTGGCTGACTTCCTGCTCCAGCCGCTCAAACTGTTTAATCTAAAGGGGGGAGGGAGAGAGAGAGAGAGAGAGACGTTTGAGCCACGGACCACCATTTGATGCGATTTAGCTTCTTCGACCCACGACTTAGAATATTTCGATGTTGTTGGATAAGATCTTGTCCACAATTCCATGCTGTATTGATGTTGTATTGACCATAAAAGGAGTGATAACAGGTTGATCAAAATAAACAATCCTTCTACATTCTCAAATTGTTTAGACTTCTTGCAAATAAAGTACGTAATGCAGATGTTTAACAATAATTGAACGCACGCACACACACACGCACACATACACACACATACACACACTACCTGTTGCTGCTCCAGTTGTGTCTTGTTTTGTCTGATGATGTTTCCTTTCTCCAGAAGCTGTTTTTGGTTCTTCTCAAACTCTTCTTTACCCTGAAACATGACGGTACAAATCACTATCTCTATCCTGAAACATGACGGTACAAATCACTATCTCTATCCTGAAACATGACGGTACAAATCACTATCTCTATCCTGAAACATGACGGTACAAATCACTATCTCTATCCTGAAACATGACGGTACAAATCACTATCTCTATCCTGAAACATGACAGTACAAATCACTATCTCTATCCTGAAACATGACAGTACAAATCACTATCTCTATCCTGAAACATGACGGTACAAATCACTATCTCTATCCTGAAACATGACAGTACAAATCACTATCTCTACCCTGAAACATGACAGTACAAATCACTATCTCTACCCTGAAACATGACAGTACAAATCACTATCTCTATCCTGAAACATGACAGTACAAATCACTATCTCTACCCTGAAACATGACAGTACAAATCACTATCTCTACCCTGAAACATGACAGTACAAATCACTATCTCTACCCTGAAACATGACAGTACAAATCACTATCTCTACCCTGACACATGACGGTACGACTCTCTATCTCTATCCTGAGAACGAGAAAGATCTATGCAGTGTTGTTTTCGTCGACTAAAACCAAGACGAAAAATGTCCGTCGACTACCTTTTTCCATGGACGAAAACTAAATGGAAACTAAATGAAAACTAAGATATGATGACTAAAACTAAGACTAAATATATTGACAATTTCGTCAACAAATAAAAACTGTAGTGTAAAATCAGTCATCACGACGGCATCAAGGCCCGCCAAAATACATTTTAGTCGACTAAATCACCTGTAGATTTAGTCGACCAAAATCTTATGACTTTAGTCGACTAAAACTAGACTAACAATAAAACATTCCAGGGGACTAAAATGTGACTAAAACTAAGTGAAAACCATTCAAGAGACTATGACTAAAACTAAAATCAAAAATTGCAGCCAAAAACAACACTGGATCTATGAGTATGGAATAAGTCTGGACGTTATCTTGCAAACCTGATCAGAGAATAGGTCTTCTCATAACTCAAAATCAAAATCACAATCACACAACATATCAAACGTATTCAGTGAGAACATCACCGTCCTAAAGTCGTCTCTTCGGTGCTACTGAAAATTTCTGACGAGCCGAAATCATTTCGGCACTACAGCGCCGAAACAGCGCTAAAATAGGAGTATGAATCGGCCCTTAAACTCCAGAAACTACAGTTGCCCATTTCAAAAGGGGGTTTTAGCTTTACCAAATGTCCTATAGTAGCCTATATATTATATGGCATCTCTTAAGTGAGATGCATAGTGGACTCGATACAAAATGTACTTCAACTCCACTTTTCTAGACTTGGAGGCCTATATGGTTGTGATCCGGTTATCCGGTTTCTATTTCCGATTTATATTTATATATATATATATTTATAAAGAATGACTATGTACTTCCTGGGCTAAAAGACATATACTATTTTGCTAAACATTTTTGAATAGTTAAAATGGCCAGTCTACAAGCTGCACAACGTGTCAATGTAGATAATGGCTAGTTGAACTATTCAAAAATGTTTTTCAAAATAGTAAACAAAAAAAGTTTAGGGATAAGGGGTTTAGCGGTGACTAAAATGGAGCCCTTAATCACATTTCAGGTGACTATAAAACACGAGGGAAAAAAACTAACTGAAATGTCATTCAAAAGACTTTTGACTAAAATCAAAATGTCCACCAAACCTGGAGGTGGACATAGTCGTAGTCCTCCATCCAGCCTTGCTCCGTGGTCTCGTACGGCCTGTCGGGACCCCCCTCCTCCTCCTCGCCGGTGCCGCCGCCGCCGGCCGTGAACTTGGGCGGCGAGGGGAGCGGCCTCGACTGGATGTTCAGCCTCTCCCCTCCTCCTCCTCCTCCGCCCTGATAGGTTCCGCTCCCGGACCCCGTTAAGGTCACGTGACCTCCTCCTCCGCCCCCTCCCCCTTCCCCCCCGGGGATGGGCGGCAGGGGCAGCTGCTGCTGCTGCCGGTTGGTCCGCTTGAAGAGCAGCGAGGCGTTGCCGTGCAGGAAGGAGGCCAGCTGCTTGGCGTCGTCCGGCACGCCCCGCGCCGTCATCACCAGGCGCTCCAGGTCGTCGCCTCCTCCTCCTCCCCCTCCTCCGAGCGCCGCCGGCGACCAGGCCACGGCGTCCAGGCCCTGGGCGTGGCGCACCAGGCCCTGGAACACCTCCTCCATCTTGCCCACCTGCCTGCCCAGCTTGGCCTGCAGCGAGCGGTCGGTGGCCTGCGCCGCATTGGCCACGGCGCCCCGCGCGAACTCCAGGAAGTCGCGCACGGCGGCGCGCACACCGCTCGGCCGCCTGGCGCACGGCCGGCAGGCTGCCCTCCATGTGGGCGGGGCTGCGCCAGTCGTTGCCGGCCACGAAGGACATGAGCAGCGAGACGCTGGACTCCACGGCCTGCTGGAGGCGCGACAGGCGCTCCATGGCCTGCTCCAGGTCCAGGATCAGGGGCTTCCCGGGGACGGAGGAGGAGGAGGAGGAGAGCGAGGACGTGGACGAGGAGGAGGGGTCTCGGACCGGGACCATGTCCAGGGAGGAGGCGGAGTGGTTGCTGCGCGTGCTGCCCGTGCTGGACGCCGAGAGGCGCTTGAAGTTCAGCGTCAGCTGCTCCTCGCTGCAGGTCGACTGGGCGTCGCGGACGACCTGCGGGGGGGAGGGGGACACGGGGGGACACGGGACGGGAGCGACGGAAATATTCGTCAGGTTTGTTTGGTCGTGATGTAAATGACACTAAAGTACACTATGCTGTGGTGTGCATGTTTCTAATTTAGCCTGGCATGACATGACATGTACATAAATGCTTAAACATGTAGCTAGGTGTAATGTTAGAGTCCGCAGAAGTGAACCTTTCAAGCTTGTTTTCTCAACTTGTTGTTTTCTGCGAGACATTACTCTATAAGCCATATCTCCAAAACGGGTGCGTCAAACTGAACAACGCCATATGTCAATTTGAAGCTATAGGATTCCCTGCTTGAATATGAAAATGTTAAAAAATTCAATGACTTAGCCTCGGTCAAAAACAGTCTATCCCCCTATGGCTTATAGAGGTATTTCTATGCTTGTGGCGGTACGTCATATAATGTACTCCCCTCCCTCTACGGTTTACAGAGGTATTTCTATACCTGTGGCGGTACGTCATATAATGTAGTCCCCTCCCTCTACGGTTTACAGAGGTATTTCTATACCTGTGGCGGTATGTCATATAATGTAGTCCCCTCCCTCTACGGTTTACAGAGGTATTTCTATACCTGTGGCGGTACGTCATATAATGTAGTCCCCTCCCTCTACGGTTTACAGAGGTATTTCTATACCTTTGGCGGTACCAGGGGGGCAGTCAGCCAGATATTTCGTGAAGCCTCATTTTAAATCGGTAGTTCATAATAATGGCCTGTTGTGGCGCTGGACTGGACCCAAAAAGCCCCATAGCTCCATAGAGGCCCATGTATTTTGGCCCAACTTCACCTAGACTGTATTACCTTAATAAACATGGTCATGAATACTTTCTTCTTCCAGTCACTAGTTTAAAGTCTCATTTCTAATGTCATAATATTCTTTTTGGAAAATTATGGTCCCATTAATTAAAAAAATGACCATAAAGAAAAAAAACCATCGCGTATGTTCCGTGGCTACCGTTACAGTCTATGATCGGGATTCCCCTCCCACTCGAGTCAAAATAAAAACCAACGGAGAAGAAGGGGGGAAGTCCCGCCTCGTTGTCTGGGCAGCCAATGGCCAGCTGGTCCAAAACGGAGCCAGCCAATGGCCAGCTGGTACCAAACGGATCTAGAAAGATGGCGACTTACATCCATATTATTACAGGCTTCATTTTACATTCATGTTAGACCCGGCGAACGCTTTGTCCATATTTTTTACAGTCTATGGGCGGTACGTCATATAATGTAGTCCCCTCCCTCTACGGTTTATAGTATGTTTATACCAGAGTGTAGAGTAGGAGAGTAACGACACGCTTTGATACCGCCGCAAAGCGGGTGCCTATTGGGCTATAGTTCCAAACATTGCTCCTATATGGCTGGGAACTATCCCATTGAGATAGAATGAGCA
>NC_139700.1:46563130-46564142 GCF_964188405.1 Protomyctophum parallelum
TATTAATATGTCATGTTCAGCAGTCAGCACTATATCAGAAGATGTAACCCAGGCAAAGTAATCTGTCACTCTGCAAGTTTAACCCATTCTGAACGGGCACCCATTTTGTGTCGGCATCATGTTATGCTTTATCTATTGAAAAATAGCAGATCTACAAGCTCATATCGCGCCACCGAGTGGCGCGATACGAGCTTGTAGGTCTGCTATTTTTGGAACGACTGACATTTTAGAATCTGATCTCAGGTCAGAATGGTTCATCAGACCAGTGTGTGTCGGCGGAAACCGCGTATGAATCTGATCTCAGGTCAGAATGGTTAACTATAAGTTTCATTTCTGATAGCCAGGCTGCAGCCCTGCAGTCCTATGCAGATATACAGCATTGATTGAAAGTGAAACATGCAAATTGATGTAAACATATACATACAGATTGAATTAATATTTATATATCAGATCAGCATCACATAACATCGCATCGCATCGCCGCCGACACCAAAAGGCTTCCAGTTCAGAATGGGTTTTGCGTCAAAGATCAACTCATCTCCCCCGCAAATCGCGTGTCGCCAGTGTCACCATGTGAAATTGCATGTTGGGACGGACACTGATTAATATTGGGACACACGTCCGGCATCACAGGCCACCGTTCTCGGTGTCACGCTTCCTCTGCTCCCACCCAAACGATTACAAAATGTATGTTTTTGGGTGAATGAAATAACATTCGCGGGACCCCCTTACATAGAGAATATTCACTTCCTGATTCTCAGTTTTAAAGGACGGTTTTGGACATACAAGGACAAGGTTTCCAAACGAGAGAGAAAACAAAAGCCCACGGTCTATGACAGTTAAATGAATACTGTGTGGATATGATTTATATTAACCAGCTCAGTGGCCTTGTGGTTAGAGTGTCCGCCCTGAGACTGGGAGGTCGTGGTTCGATCCCCGGCCGGGTCAGACCAAAGACTCTAAAGAAATGGGACCCAGTGCCTCCCTGCTTGACACTCAGCATCAAGGGTTT
>NC_139700.1:46566842-46569342 GCF_964188405.1 Protomyctophum parallelum
ATCCAATCATGGCCAGAGATCATCAGTGATTAAAGCTGACTATCACAACTCACCCCCCGACAGAAACACACACGCACGCACGCGCGCACGCACGCACGTGCACATGTACGCACGCACACGGAAGCACGTGAGCGCAACAACAGCTTGTACAGTAGGTCTGCTATTTTTTTTTAAATCGAAGAACGACTGACATTTTTAGAATCTGATCTCAGGTCAGAATGGGTTTATCAGACCAGTGTGTGTCCAGTGGAAACCTCATATGAATCTGATCTCAGGTCAGAATGGGTTCACTTTTCGAACGGAGACACTACTTGGACATAACTCCTACAGTAACTAACAATACTTAATCAGACTCCTGCCCTCCGGAAATATAATATAATGTAATGTAAACATAGTATATATGTACTGTATATATGTACTGTATAGTGCATTCATTGTGCCTTTCCTCCTGGAACTGTCTGTGCACGGCGGGGGATGTCGATGCCGTGCGCAATTGTCTTTGATTTGATCGATATTAACCCATTTTGACCTGAGATCAGATTTATTTTTTCTGAAAAAGCTATACGTTTATGTCAGTCGTTCTTCGATTTTTCAAAAAAATAGCAGACCTACAAGCTCATAGCGCGCCACCGAGTGGCTCACTACGAGCTTGTAGATCTTGTAGATCTTGTAGAGCTTGTAGATCAATAGCTAAAGCATAACATAATGCTAACACCAAAAGGGGTTCCCGCCCCAGAATGGGTTCTAAGATAAACGCAAAGAGCGGCAGAGCCTAAATCAATTCATTGTATGTAGCTATATAAATTCATTTTAGGGGGCAAAGGTTGGCAAATTCCCGGAATTTAAAATGAGCCAAATCCCGGGAAAAATATTAAACCCTAATTCCAAAATGTGACTGACACTAAATTCGGGAAAAAAACGATTCGAAAGACTATATATATGACTAAAACTAAAATCAAATTGTGTCTGTCTGTCTGTCTGTCTGTCTGTCTGTTGTGACAATCAATGTGTGGCCATGGAAACATGCACTGTGGCTTGAGGAAAGTGTGTTTCACACACACACACACACACACACACACACACACACACACACACACACACACACACACACACACACACACACACACACACACACACACACACTGACAGCGTATGAATTCACACTGAATATCTCAGACGGGATGTATTGATAATCCATACTGTGAAGCGCGTGCACGTGCGCACACACACACAGTGCACACACACACACACACACACACAGTGCACACACACACACACACACACACACACACACACACACACAGGACAATCTATTGACCATACAGTGACAGGGAGATGAGGCATTGATGTGTGCAAGCAAGTGTGGAATCACACACACACACACACACACGTCAGACCCTGCACAGCAGTTTTATCGTGTCAGATCATGTCGTTTTTCAGACATATAGCTTTTTATATGGTTGTACATTTGCCATTATCCCATTCCTACCTGAGATCAGATTCTAAAAATGTATGTTTGAAAATGACAGTTTTCTGAAAAAGCCATGTTTCTATGTCAGTCGTTCTTCGATTTTTCAAAAATAGCAGACCTACAAGCTCATAGCGCGCCACTCGGTGGCGCGCTATGAGCTTGTAGATCTGCTATTTTTCAATAGCTAAAGCACAACATAGTGCCATCACCAAAATGGGTTCCCGCACAGAATGGGTTATAGAGACAAAAGCGTGGAGAATATGAATATCGCACATGATTTGAATACACAGCGTCACGGATTCACGGTTAACACTTGTGCCGTTGCAGCATGTACGCGCACACACGCACGCACGCACACACACACACACACGGGGGACATTTGTGGTTTGTGTGTTTGTGGTGGCATTGTTTGTTATTCAGGGGGCTTCCTGCTCACACACCCGTTTCTGGACTTGATTAATGAAACGTACGACTGATCATATTTGCTCAGCCACCCAGCTGTCAGAAACGATGTGTGTTTGTTTAGCGTGTGTGTGCATGCGTGTGTGACAGAGAGAGAGAGACATGCAGACAGTGTGTGTGTGTGTGTGTGTGTGTGTGTGTGTGTGTGTGTGTGTGTGTGTGTGTGTGTGTGTGTGTGTGTGTGTGTGTGTGTGTGTGTGTGTGTGTGTGTGTGTGTGTGTGTGTGTGCGCGCGTCGTGTGTGCGTGTGTGTGTGTGTGCGTGCGTCAGACAGACAGACAGATAGCAGGCGACAAATGAAGAAACAAATGCACCTTCCCCTTCTCTACAAGCCGGCAGTGGCGTCGCTACATATGTACATATACGTGCAATACGCAATACTATTTACTCCTCGATAAGCTTTATGCAATTGGTCTCTCAAGACAATCCTTACTATGGTTCAATTCATATCTCCATCACAGACGTCAAAGTGTATCCTATCAGGGTTCTCAGTCAGACTCCACGATCATGGAAAAGGGCGTACCCCAAGGTTCTTCCTTGGGTCCACTGCTCTTCTCAATTTTATCAA
>NC_139700.1:46574342-46581842 GCF_964188405.1 Protomyctophum parallelum
TAGTTGAACGCCGCTTACCATAGGGGGTGCTATAGGTGGCCATGCAGTGTCAGAGAAATGAACTAATTAAAAGCAGATATTAAAGGGATTGTGACATTAAAAAAAAGTTTTTATAATAATTCTCTCTTATTTTTTTTTTAGGTTTTCTGAGCTCAATTGCACCAAAAAAAACTGAACTTTTAACATTCAGTAGATTTTCTGTGGTCTGGGGTTTTCTGGCTCAAACAAGAGCTCTGATGCTCCTGCTGTTTCTTGATGTCACAGCCTGCAAATCCCACATATGACAAACGGGATTTGCCAGCAGATGTTTTCACTGTTTTGCCTGTTTTCATTGCAGCTCAAAAGGCTCCCAAACCCCCAGAGAAAACTCCAGTCCACAGAAAAATCCACAGAATTTTCAAAGTTCAGGTTTATTTTTGTGGGTGTAATAAAAGCTAAAAAGAAAAGCTATTTGGCGCTGCGCTGCGGCGACATGGACATAAGGGCTACGCTTATGCAGGCCCTTTGTCTGAGACACATTTCTCCCTCGGGAGACAAATAATAAAGAACCTTGAACTACAAATTTAAATGAATGAAAATGAATGTCAAGTGTCATGACGGCCAAATACAGATGATATTGGGGACCCTTGAAATGAAATAGTTCGAGCACCACTGACATGGAAACATGGGTTTATCAGAACAACTGTCATGTTTTAGAAGATGTTGTAGAATCAAACATATAGGTACATTTCGGGTCCACCACAACGCACACACGCATGCACGCACGCACGCAAGCACGCACGCACGCAACAACAGAACACAGAGGTCCAAAGTTCTGCCTGGGAGGTCCAAGGAGTGCAGCGTTCCGACACGACACGACACGACACTACACGACACACACACACACACACACACACACACACACACACACACACACACACACACACACACACACACACACACACACACACACACACACACACACACACACACACACACACACACACACACACACACACACACACACACACACACACACACACACACACACACACACACACACACACAGAGGACGGTCCAAAACGTCCAACAAGGAAATGCCTTCACGGACACTTGATTTGGGAGGCATGTAAGGGTTCAATGACGCACAGAAATTCCTCTGCACACGAAAATATGCACGCAAGGACAGAGACGCCATAATGGAGGGCCATCTGTGTGGAGCAGGCTGGGACATTCACCCTTTGTCGTTGTGTGTGTGTGTGTGTCGGTGTCCGTGCGTGCGTGTCCGTGCGTGCGCTGGCAAGTAGAAGTCATTGTTTAGCATATCTGACCTCCCCCCCTAGCAATGCCCCTCACTCCTTCCCTTCCTGTCCCCCTATGTCTGTTTCTCCTTTTCACTCCCCCCCCCCCCCACACACACACACACACACACACACACACACACACACACACACACACACACACACAAGGGAAGACAGAGAAAAGAGGCAGGACAGAGAGACTACAGTAAAAAAAGACAGTATACAGCCTGTTGTCTCAAAACACTGGACATTCATTCAAGCCGCATCGGAATATCTGCACAATCTCTCCACCATTTTGAATGAACTTTGAAGTGTAGTGTACTTTGAATACACTACACCATAGTACTAATACCCTTCCGGCTCCAACACTATATGGAATGCACTTCCCATTGCATTCGGAACTGCATGCAGACCTCACTCCCAATCTTACATTTTCGCGATTTTTCAAAGATAGCAGACCTATACAAGCTCGTAGCGCGGCACTCGGTGCCACGCTTGTAGATCAATTTTTTTCAATAGCTCAAGTGTAACATAATGATAAAACACCGAAAGGGGTTCCCTTCTACATTTTAGCCCGTCGTAAGCACTTGCTCGGCGACCTTTACAGGCATATGAAAAAGGCTCAACTTATGTCATTTCATGTCATTTAGATGGCACTTTATGTGTAGACAAACTAGACAGACATAGCACCCTGTATATCCGATTCTGAACGGGAACCCATTTTGTTGTTAGCATTATGTTATGCTTTAGCTATTGAAAAATAGCAGATCTACAAGCTCATAGCGTAGGTCTGCTATTTTTGAAAAATCGAAGAACGACTGACATTTTTTAATCTGATCTCAGGTCAGAATGGGTTCATCAGACCAGTGTGTGTCCAGTGGAAACCTCGTATGAATCTGATCTCAGGTCAGAATGGGATATGCATAGAATCTGAATCTTATAGATATTCCACTGTTGGACGGATGTTAGATTCTTAGCTCACGTTTGATTATTGATAACTATTCGTATGTATGTAAAATATGTTGTTCCATGGGACAGATCTACAAGCTCATAGCGCGGCACCGAGTGCCGCGCTATGAGCTTGTAGGTCTGCTATTTTTGAAAAATCGTGAAAATGTAGTGCAAATCTTTGAATATATATTCTTTCAGAGCGAACATTTTCAACTTTGCTTCTGGGAGGGATATTTTCAGATGGGGGTCGGCGGCCAAATACATATATTTTTGGGGGTCCTTGACATGAAAATGTGTGAGAACCACTGATATAGAATCATAGGGTTCTTCAGAAAACTGTCATCATCTAGACTAGAGAAGACATTTTTTAAATTTCGACTTCATCTAAATGGGTTAAGTACAGTATAAGTACTTAGTTTCTTTCCATCACTGCACACCGCCACACCCACACTTTCACCGTAGCCACAGCAAAGCACGTCCTTCAGATGTTATAGCTGTGTGTGTGCTGTACTGTTATGTACAGTATATATGTACAGTATATAGAAAGTCTATTTCCTGCATCCGGCGGTCATTTTGAAGCTTGCCCACACGGAACTCTTTGGCCTCATTTGTAACAGCCGGCCGCAACGTGTGGCTCAGATTACCACGCGATACAGTACATACAGTATAGTACAGTATATGTTCAGGGCCTGAGCTTTGTGTAGCGTTCCTCGTGTAGGCCTTGTGGGATATTCAGCCGCTGAATGGAATTTCTAAAGGCAGTGCTGTTAAGTAGGCTATACATTGTGATGGCAATAGTTTTACTCAAGTATACATTTTGAATTCCGGACATTTTCTATATTGCAGTAATTGCGAGTAAAATACTTAAAGAATGCATAAGGAAAAGAAACCAAAATTAAACTTTGTTAAAACAAAAAACAAACAAAACAGAAACGAAGAAGTCAAACAGACGGAAGCAAAAAAGCAAGAGTTTGAACCTCGCTAACCATGCCAGAAATGTGGGGCATGTGGCATACACACACACACACACACACACACACACACACACACACACACACACACACACACACACACACACACACACACACACACACACACACACACACACACACACGCACACACAGGCAGGCAGGCTGGGGGGTCTTAACAGATTAGCAGACGGAGAAACATGTCTCCAGGAGACGACATGCATGTGCCATGTGTGGGTGCCGTGTGTGTGTGTGTGTGTGTGTGTGTGTGTGTGTGTGTGTGTGTGTGTGTGTGTGTGTGTGTGTGTGTGTGTGTGTGTGCGTGTGTGTGTGCGTACCTCTGAATATCAGTGCTGTCGTGCAGAAGCCTCGTATGTCAAACATGCTCCGTTAACATTAGCATTGTTATTTAATTCATGTTATCATGTTATCATAATTCATGTTCACAACAGTTATACTTTTCAATACAAATATAAATAAAATTCTTCCAATGGATCCAGTGTAGCTTCCTTGCTATAGCATGAGGAGTCCAAGCTGCTTCTTTTCACCTGGCAGGGGGGAGTTTCCCCGGCCGGACGTAGCACGTGGAAGGAACGCGTTATTCCGACCAGTTCCTTTCCCCTCAATCAGGCGCCCCGGCTGGCCAGGGGGAGGTAGTTTAGAGACCAGGATTACTGAATGTTTTTGTTGTGAGGGTATACCTACCCTATAGGGGACACAGGGAGAACATGCAAACTCCACACAGAAAGGCCCTTTTTTCCAACCCCGCCTCGGGTATGGGCAGTTTGGGCACTGATGACGTGGAGGAGAGAACACGCCCACAGCGCCCCCAGCGGGAATCAAACCCAGGACCTTCTTAGCTGTGAGGTGACAGTGCCACCGTGCCCCCCTTAGTTACATATTCTTAAACTTATTCTTATTCATTGTGACCGGGTATAGCTCAGTCGGTAGAGCACTTGCCTTTCGACCGGAAGGCAATGGGTTCGATCCCGGGCATCGCCAACTCAGCGTATATGAGTAGCACAGCTTGGTGTCGTGCGGTATAAGTGCTGGGAGCTGATGGTAGGTGTTGGGCTCCACCTCAGCAGTCCATCTCCCAGAGGATCAACGTTTGTCTGCCATCTCTCCTACCATCAATAGTATAGCATGGCTTTGTGGACAAAGCCTTGGGTCTGCTGAATCTCATCGAATGGTGGTTCCGCGGCTCTGAATGCCAAATAAATATACATGCCTATTGATATGACATGAAAAGGCCTGAGAACCACTGATTTGAAACATCAAATGAAACGTTAATTTTACTCCCCAAAAAAAACGGTAAAAACATGACGTTTAATATGGAGATAGGAGGTTTCTGGCGGGCGACATGGCACACACGTGTGACACGTCAGTCAGTAACAGACATCAGCGCACGTCTCATTAGCATGTGGTTAATCCTGCAGCATCTGGTGAGGACTTTAGCTGTCTGTCGGGGCGTGGTGGCACGTAAACACACACACACACACACACACGCACCCACACACACACACACACACACTCCTGGCCGAGACATTCTGGCACACGCCGCGCTTTAGAGACAGCCTGGAGGATTTACGGTGGACTCTTGTGATAATCTGGAGCCTATCTAGTTGATTTACACTGTCCACTCTGTTATAATCTGACCTCTAGTTGATTTATACTGTCCACTCTGTTATAACCTGACCTCTAGTTGATTTATACTGTCCACCCTGTTATAACCTGACCTCTAGTTGATTTACTGTCCACCCTGTTATAACCTGACCTCTAGTTGATTTACTGTCCACCCTGTTATAACCTGACCTCTAGTTGATTTATACTGTCCACCCTGTTATAACCTGACCTCTAGTTGATTTACTGTCCACCCTGTTATAACCTGACCTCTAGTTGATTTACTGTCCACCCTGTTATAACCTGACCTCTAGTTGATTTACTGTCCACCCTGTTATAACCTGACCTCTAGTTGATTTATACTGTCCACTCTGTTATAACCTGACCTCTAGTTGATTTATACTGTCCACCCTGTTATAACCTGACCTCTAGTTGATTTACTGTCCACCCTGTTATAACCTGACCTCTAGTTGATTTACTGTCCACCCTGTTATAACCTGACCTCTAGTTGATTTATACTGTCCACCCTGTTATAACCTGACCTCTAGTTGATTTACTGTCCACCCTGTTATAACCTGACCTCTAGTTGATTTACTGTCCACCCTGTTATAACCTGACCTCTAGTTGATTTACTGTCCACCCTGTTATAACCTGACCTCTAGTTGATTTATACTGTCCACCCTGTTATAACCTGACCTCTAGTTGATTTACTGTCCACCCTGTTATAACCTGACCTCTAGTTGATTTATACTGTCCACCCTGTTATAACCTGACCTCTAGTTGATTTACTGTCCACCCTGTTATAACCTGACCTCTAGTTGATTTACTGTCCACCCTGTTATAACCTGACCTCTAGTTGATTTACTGTCCACCCTGTTATAACCTGACCTCTAGTTGATTTACTGTCCACCCTGTTATAATCTGACCTCTAGTTGATTTACTGTCCACCCTGTTATAACCTGACCTCTAGTTGATTTATACTGTCCACCCTGTTATAACCTGACCTCTAGTTGATTTACTGTCCACCCTGTTATAACCTGACCTCTAGTTGATTTACTGTCCACCCTGTTATAACCTGACCTCTAGTTGATTTACTGTCCACCCTGTTATAACCTGACCTCTAGTTGATTTACACTGTCCACCCTGTTATAACCTGACCTCTAGTTGATTTACTGTCCACCCTGTTATAATCTGACCTCTAGTTGATTTACTGTCCACCCTGTTATAATCTGACCTCTAGTTGATTTACTGTCCACCCTGTTATAACCTGACCTCTAGTTGATTTACTGTCCACCCTGTTATAACCTGACCTCTAGTTGATTTACTGTCCACCCTGTTATAACCTGACCTCTAGTTGATTTACACTGTCCACTCTGTTATAATCTGACCTCTAGTTGATTTACTGTCCACCCTGTTATAACCTGACCTCTAGTTGATTTATACTGTCCACCCTGTTATAACCTGACCTCTAGTTGATTTATACTGTCCACCCTGTTATAACCTGACCTACTGTCCACCCTGTTATAACCTGACCTCTAGTTGATTTATACTGTCCACTCTGTTATAATCTGACCTCTAGTTGATTTACTGTCCACTCTGTTATAACCTGACCTCTAGTTGATTTACTGTCCACCCTGTTATAACCTGACCTCTAGTTGATTTACTGTCCACCCTGTTATAACCTGACCTCTAGTTGATTTACTGTCCACCCTGTTATAACCTGACCTCTAGTTGATTTACTGTCCACCCTGTTATAATCTGACCTCTAGTTGATTTACTGTCCACCCTGTTATAACCTGACCTCTAGTTGATTTACTGTCCACCCTGTTATAACCTGACCTCTAGTTGATTTACTGTCCACCCTGTTATAACCTGACCTCTAGTTGATTTATACTGTCCACTCTGTTATAACCTGACCTCTAGTTGATTTACACTGTCCACTCTGTTATAATCTGACCTCTAGTTGATTTACTGTCCACCCTGTTATAACCTGACCTCTAGTTGATTTATACTGTCCACCCTGTTATAACCTGACCTCTAGTTGATTTATACTGTCCACCCTGTTATAACCTGACCTCTAGTTGATTTACTGTCCACCCTGTTATAACCTGACCTCTAGTTGATTTATACTGTCCACCCTGTTATAACCTGACCTCTAGTTGATTTACACTGTCCACTCTGTTATAACCTGACCTCTAGTTGATTTACTGTCCACCCTGTTATAACCTGACCTCTAGTTGATTTATACTGTCCACCCTGTTATAACCTGACCTCTAGTTGATTTATACTGTCCACCCTGTTATAACCTGACCTCTAGTTGATTTATACTGTCCACCCTGTTATAACCTGACCTCTAGTTGATTTACTGTCCACTCTGTTATAATCTGACCTCTAGTTGATTTACTGTCCACCCTGTTATAACCTGACCTCTAGTTGATTTACTGTCCACCCTGTTATAACCTGACCTCTAGTTGATTTACTGTCCACCCTGTTATAACCTGACCTCTAGTTGATTTACTGTCCACTCTGTTATAATCTGACCTCTAGTTGATTTACTGTCCACCCTGTTATAACCTGACCTCTAGTTGATTTACTGTCCACTCTGTTATAATCTGACCTCTAGTTGATTTACTGTCCACTCTGTTATAATCTGACCTCTAGTTGATTTACTGTCCACC
>NC_139700.1:46589342-46591842 GCF_964188405.1 Protomyctophum parallelum
AGTGTTTCATTTTGTTAACCACACCAATGGGTCGAGAGAGACGCAACGAAACGTATTTTAGCGGTCGTCCCTGCGGTGTGAGTCAGTTGGTTCAATTCAATGGTTGCTTGCAACTCCATGCGTCTACTGAGGAGTCGCATCATGGCTGGCGACCCATTGGTGTGGTTTGGGTTTAACCCATTCTGACCTGAGATCAGATTCTATAAATGTCTTCTACATCCTGACAGTTTTCTGAAAAAGCTATGTTTCTATGTGTCAGTCGTTCTTCGATTTTTCAAAAATAGCAGACCTACAAGCTCGTAGCGCGCCACTCGATGGCGCGCTATTTTTCAATAGCTAAAGCATAACATAATGCTAATACCAAAAGGGGTTCCAGCCCCAAAATGGGCTTAAGACTAAAAATAAGTTGGTCGGGAGTGGCTTATTGTCGGTACCAGCATGCGGGAGTCTATCCCTGTTACAATGTGCGCTAGACCCCTGGGAGATGGAGTCTATCCCTGTTACAATGTGCGCTAGACCCCTGGGAGATGGAGTCTATCCCCGTTACAATGTGCTCTAGACCCCTGGGAGATGGAGTCTATCCCCGTTATAATGTGCACTAGACCCCTGGGAGATGGAGTCTATCCCCGTTACAATGTGCGCTAGACCCCTGGGAGATGGAGTCTATCCCCGTTACAATGTGCGCTAGACCCCTGGGAGATGGAGTCTATCCCCGTTACAATGTGCTCTAGACCCCTGGGAGATGGAGTCTATCCCCGTTACAATGTGCGCTAGACCCCTGGGAGATGGAGTCTATCCCCGTTACAATGTGCGCTAGACCCCTGGGAGATGGAGTCTATCCCCGTTACAATGTGCGCTAGACCCCTGGGAGATGGAGTCTATCCCCGTTACAATGTGCGCTAGACCCCTGGGAGATGGAGTCTATCCCCGTTACAATGTGCCCTAGACCCCTGGGAGATGGATTGGCTGAGGTGGGGCGCCACACCTATACCACCAGCTCCCAGTACTTCCCACACGACTTGCTGCAACGCAAGCCGTGCAAGACTCATACGCTGAGTCGGCGGTGCCCGGGATCGAACCCATGACGTTGTGGTCCAAAAGGGCGAGAGCTCTATACCCACTGAGCTATACCCGGACACAAAAAAAACCTCAAACGGCAAAACGGTGCATTCATATACTGCAGCGCTTTTATCCGAAGGGTTTACATTATAATTAGGGCTGTCAATCGATTGAAATATTTAATCTGATTAATCGCATGATTGTCCATAGTTAACTGTGATTAATCGCAAATGAATCGCATATTTTTTATCCGTTCTAAATATACCTTAAATCAGTGGTTTTCAAGATTTTTCATATCAAGGCCCATTATTTATTCTGCATTTGAGCCACGGAACCGCCATTTGATGACATTTAGCCTTCCAGACCCAAACTAAAGAACTGTATTGATGTTGGCCAATGGTACCATCACGAGTGATAACAGGCCATGTTGATCAAAATAACATGTTTTCTAAGTTTTCTAATTGTGTAGACTTAAATTGACTTGAGTAATGCAGCTGTTTAACAATTATTCAACTCTTCAGTGTAAAATTGCCATGTGTCTCTCAACCATTCTGTCAAACTTCACAGTGCGTTAATCGTGCGTTAAAAAAAAATAGTGCCGTTAAAAGGATTGTGAGTTAACTAGTTAATAGTGCGTTAACTTTGACAGCGCTAGTTATAATAGATGCCATGCAAGGCACCGACCTGCACATCGGGAGCAATCAGAGGGGTTCAGAGTCTCTGGACTCTGGAGGAGCTCCGTGTGTGTGTGTGTGTGTGTGTGTGTGTGTGTGTGTGTGTGTGTGTGTGTGTGTGTGTGTGTGTGTGTTGCTAAGGCAGTACAGAAGAGGAGTACCGCAGGGATCTGTGTTTATCCCTTTTTTTCCCTGTTGGAGGAGGAGCGATGATGACATCATGGCCGTGTGTGCGTGCTTGTGCGTGTGTGTGTGCGTGCTTGTGCGTGTGTGTGTGCGTGCTTGTGCGTGTGTGTGTGTGTGCGAGTGTGTAAACGTGGTGGTGATGACAGCACATGAGAATGTGACCGTTGTAAACGGTCTCTCTCTCTCTCTCTCTCTCTCTCTCTCTCTCTCTCTCTCTCTCTCTTCTCTCTCTTCTCTCTCTCTCTCTCTCTCTCTCTCTCTCTCTCTCTTCTCTCTCTCTCTCTCTCTCTCTCTCTCTCTCCTCTCTTCTCTCTCTTCTCTCTCTCTCTCTCTCTCTCTCTCTCTCCCTCTCTCTCTCTCTCTCTCTCTCTGTCTCTCTCTCTCTCTCTATCGCTGCCTCACTCCACATTAAGACCATTTAGACCTGTGGACGATTCTACAAATGTCTTCTATAAATCCTGAAAGTTTTCTGAAAAACCCTCATGTTGGGCACCAGGTTGGTGGAGAGGTGTTGTACTGTGTAGAGCCCAGGATCACATTAGATGATTGACACAGGGGTGAAAAATGGGTTACAAAATTGT
>NC_139700.1:46596842-46602361 GCF_964188405.1 Protomyctophum parallelum
TCTCATCAAATGGTGGTCTGTGCCTCAAATGTGACCAGATTTGACTGAGAGCCTGCTAGAGCGCGCAAATTACAGCTTTTCACCAGAGGAGAAAACCTTTTTATTTTTTTAGTTAATAGCACAGGCAGACTCTTCACATACTAGAGCATGTCTGAAATAAGTGTCAGAGCTGAAAATGTAAATATGAAATAAATGCCCAAACATGTAGCTATAGGTGTAATGTTAGAGTCCACAGAAGTGAACCTTTCAAGCCTGTTTTCTCAACTCGCCGTTTCTCTGCAAGACATTACTCGATAAGAAAACTGGTGGGTCAAACTGAACAACCAATATTTCAATTTGAAGCTATAAATCCCTGCATTCATATGACAAAAGGAATCCAATGGCAGTCCCTCAGTCAAATTTTGTCACAAATGCAGAATAAATAATGGACCTTGATATTGGAAAACGGTTGGAAAACCACTCGTTTATTTGGTCTATATATTTCCACATTGTCTCCCTATTGTTCATTCCCTGCTTAAATCTCCCTCGGTTTTGTCATTGTGCCGTTTGTGAACAGAGTGCTGAGTGTGCCGTTTCCCCCGGCTCGGAGGAAGGGTCAGTCGTCCCGTTATAGCCTTCTGGTGTGGAGATTGATGGAGGAATGGTGTCCGTTATTGGGTGAAATGTATTGTATTGGTTATTGGTTGTGATGTAGGCCAGGGGGCTGGAGGGGGGTAACCCCAAACACATCCAAACCCAACATGTGGAACCAATAGCCACTTCATCTTGCTCATGTAGGTTAATTGGGGGTATATAGGTAAATGCTAAATCAATGATACCGTTCTTAGTTGTAGAAATAGATTTTCACTATAAAACAGGAACATCGTTCATCTGAAATATAATTGAGTTACCGGTTAGCAATGTAAAAAATATATATTCAAAGATTTGTGCGGCATTTTTACGATAAAAAAGAAAATAGCAGACCTACAAGCTTGTAGCACGCCACTCGGTGGCGCGCTATGAGCTTGTATATATCTGCTATTTTTCAATAGCTAAAGTATAACATAATGCTTAGTTAAGACACCAAAAGGGGTTCCCGTCCAATTTGTTCTTAGTTGTGTAAAAAAAAATAGATCAGCTATTTTCACCATAAAACAGGAACATCGTTCATCTAAAATATAATTGAGGTACCGGTAAGCAATGTCTGCGCTGTCTGCGCATTTTGTTTGTGTAGTGAGAATATAGAGAGCTGTTACGCAATTTAAACGTTTTTAAAAAACGATTTGCAGTGCAATAACCAAGAGTCTGCTTGCCTATATAGGCAACCACGCTAATGACGGTGACATGGATTTTGAAGTCATATTGCCCATCAGCCCCACTGCAGGGTGTGAGGCTCAGAGTAGTGGAATTAGCGTAGGTTTGAGGTTCAATCCATTCGCCTAGCCTCGCGTATAGCGATACTAATATTAGTCTCGCCCCTCTCAGTATTAAATTTTTTCCCCCGCAATGTCCCGCCCCATATTTGCATACTGGGGCCCTGGTTGGTTACAGCATGGTTTCCAGACGAATCTGGTTGGATCGTCACCACTTGTGAAGTCCTCCCACAATTGAGAGAGGGGCCGGACTTAATCTGCCTGGGGGTGATATACATTGAGAGGAGCCGGACTTAATCTGCCTGAGGGTGATATGCATTGAGAGGAGCCGGATTTAATCTGCCTGGGGCGATATGCATTGAGAGGAGCCGGACTCAATCTGCCTGGGGCGATATGCATTGAGAGGAGCCAGACTCAATCTGCCTGGGGTGATATGCATTCAGAGAGGGGCCAGACTCAATCTGCCTGGGGCGATATGCATTGCAAAGGCAGATGAAGGCTGGCTATATATGCGAGGCTACCATCCATCCATCCATCCATCCATCCATCCATCCATCCATCCATCCATCCTTACCTTTCCAAGTGGCTTGTTGTTGCTTTCCCAGGACGGCGGGACCTGGTAAATGTCCTGTCCTGTCGTCCCTCCCCCCTGGTGAGGCCCCATGGAGGGGGGCACCTGGTAGATATCCTTAGAGCCCACAACGGGGCCCATCGAGGGGGGGATCTGGTAGATATCCTTAGACCCCACAACGGGGCCCATCGAGGGGGGGATCTGATAGATATCCTTAGAGCCCACAACGGGGCCCATTGAGGGGGGGATCTGGTAGATATCCTTAGACCCCACAACGGGGCCCATGGAGGGGGGGATCTGATAGATATCCTTAGAGCCCACAACAGGGCCCATGGAGGGGGGGATCTGATAGATATCCTTAGACCCCACAACGGGGCCCATGGAGGGGGGAATCTGATAGATATCCTTAGACCCCACAACGGGGCCCATCGAGGGGGGAATCTGATAGATATCCTTAGACCCCACAACGGGGCCCATCGAGGGGGGCACCTGGTAGATATCCTGCTGCTGCTGGTGCTGGTGCTGGAGGTGGTGGTGGTACTGTTTCTGGGCTAGCGCGGGGGGGGGTCCCGTGTGGGCCCCGGGGTGGTAGGACTTGGGCGGCGGCGGTCCCACAGGGCCAGAGGGCACCTGGTAGACGCTCTGCGGGCCGTGCGAGGGGGGGAAGCTGTAGACGCTGTCCGGGCTGTTGTTGTTGTTGGCGGTGGAGTAGGAGGCCGGGTGCATGGACGTGTACTGCGACGAGGCCAGCGGCTTGCTGGGGATACCGCTCGACGACGACGACGCAGACCCCCCCGGGGGCTTGGAGTAGAGCGAGGCGGCGGGCCGCGACTGCAGCGTGGAGGAGGAAGAAGAAGAAGAAGAAGAAGAAGATGTTATTTATTAGCAGTGGTGGAAAAAAAGTACTCAATTGTTTTGCTAACACTTTACAATAACGACCTGTTATAAAGCATTTATAAACATTTATAATCGTTTGTAGATGAGTAATAATCATGAACAATCATTGTTGACATCCGTAAATGTTTACCTAAACATGTATAACTATGTTTAAACATCATTTATATGTTATTAGTAAGGTATTAGTAAGTAGTAAACTATTCACATAGTTATAAATGTTTAGGTAAACATTTACGGATGTCAACAAACAGTCTGTTCATGATTATTACTCATCTACAAACTGCTTATAAATGTTTATAAATGCTTTGTAACAGGTCGTTATTGTAAAGTGAAATACAGCAATTTAGAACTACTTTGTTACAAGTAAAAGTATCGGCATCAAAATGTACTTAATTCTTTCAGCGCCATTGCCGTACATCTAGGTCAATTGAAGCCTATCTTTTGACACTACGCTTACCGCCATTGCCGTTGATTATTGGCAACTGCGCTTTTATAGTGCATTCGATCGATCGAGCCATAATGCTACTTGCGTTAGCCGGTTAGCTAGCTGTGTTGTTAGCACAGCAATGGATCGTCCATTTTAGATCGTTGTCGCCATAATAATCCATTCTATCTATTTCTTTCAATCGCCTGTATCTCCTATTCCTTTGTCCCAGATGGAATTTTTGGTCAAAACAACGTTTCTTTGACGGCACAGAGCCGACGATGTGGAGCACTCCAGTGCCCCGGTTTGGATTCATATTGTAAACAAAGGCCTGTCTCGGCTCCGTTCAGCGTCCTAGGTTAATACTACTTCCGGTGGTCTGGAAATGTGGCTTTTCAAAATAAGAGCTCAAATGGGAAAAAAATGCTGGAGTGAATTAGATCCTAGTTTTTCAATAAATGCTAGCGATGTAAGTGTTTTAAAGTACAAAAAGTAAAAAGTACTCATATTGCAGAATGTCCCCATTTCACCAAGTTCAAAATATGTACAATATCTATTGAAAATAGCCGATCTACAAGCTCACGATGCATAGGCGAAGGCCCACTTCACCACTTTTCAACTCCTCTTATATTATTAATATAATTGGTCCTCACTAATGTTCATGGTAAAATACCACAATATTTTCCTATACTCGGTCTGTGTCTCATATATATAGGAGGGCCGTGGGCAGTTCTAATTAGATGAAGGTAGGTTGAAAAGTGGTGAAGTGGTCCTTTTTACAGGCTCTGTCCATCCGACAAGTCATAGGGAATCCAATGGACGGATGCATGTGTGTACACCATGGCTATGGCTTAGAGCAGAGGTGGGCAACTTTGACGATAGAGAGGGCCATTATATTTCCACACTCACTCCAGATAGGCCACATTGCATACATCAGGTCACGCTGCGACGCGTTTTGAGCTTGTAAATCAGCAATTTTTTTGCTATATTTGAATTGAAATCCGGAATATTTTTTTATTTTTTTTAATTAAATGCCTTTTCAAATTATAGTTACGTTAACTTTATGAACTAAATACAAATACATTGGACGTGAAAAAAAAACCCCACTAACATTTTATAATAATACAAGTAAGACGCGCAAACGCGGGAAGCGAACGCAGCTCATGTGTGTGTGGTTGTGTGCGTGTGTGTGTGTGTGTGTGTGTGTGCTACAGCTGCGCCCTGTGTGTGTGTGTGTGTGTGTGTGTGCTACAGCTGCGCCCTCTGGTGGCGGGCGGGTGGTGTAACAGCGTGACACACACACACACACACACACACAGACATTCAGCCCTTGCTGTCATAGTAAGTGGCTCACTGCGTTCGCAACTAATTTAGACTGAAGTCATTAAAGAGGGTCATGTTTGGAATTGTAACCTGAGGGCCACATTAAGTGAAGGTGGGGGGCCGCATGTGGCCCCCGCCGGGCCGCCAGTTGCCCATGTGGGGCTTAGAGGGTAGAAGACCCGTATGAATCTGATCTCAGGTCAGAATGTGTTAATCTCCTGGTATATATATACCTGTGAACACGTGGTGGAAGACGGCGGCGTGGGCGTGCCCGTCTTGCCGTCCTGGTACATGCCCACCAGGATCTTGAGGCGGTTGCCGGGCACGATGCCCTGGCGCCCGTGCAGCGAGCAGAGCCACCAGCCGTCCAGCCCTTGCGTGTCTCGCTCCAGCACCGTCATGATGTCGCCCTTCCGGAAGGTCAGCTCGTCCGGAGACTCGGCCACGTTGTCGTACAGGGCCTTGGCTAGCACGTTCTGCAGGGGGAAAGGAGGGGAAGGACAGGGGAGAGAGAGAGAGTCAGTACAGGGCCTTGGCTAGCACGTTCTGCAGGGGGAAAGGAGGGGAAGGACAGAGAGAAAAGGGTCGGTTAAAGTTAAAGACTCGGCCACGTTGTCGTACAGGGCCTTGGCTAGCACGTTCTGCAGGGGGAAAGGAGGGGAAGGACAGGGGAGAGAGAGAGAGAGAGAGAGCAAAGGGTAGGTTAAAGTTGTTTGTAAAAGCAAGGAATTGAAAATGTATTGGCATCAAAATTTACTTAAAGTTGTTGTTGTTGTTGTTGTCGGTAAAAGCACGGAATTGAAAATGTACTTGAGTACAAAAGTATTGGCATCAAAGTGTACTTAAAGTACTAACATTAAAAGTACTCCATATTGCAGAATGTCCCATTTCACAAGTTCAGAATGTGTAGAAAATCGATTGAAAATAGCAGATCTTAATTTCAATGTTGTCG
>NC_139700.1:46602561-46607561 GCF_964188405.1 Protomyctophum parallelum
TCTCCCTTTTTTCGATAAAATGTGGCACAAATCTTCGAATATATATATTCCTTCACAGTGAATGTTTTTAACCGATGGAACAACATATTTTCAGATGGGGGTCGGTGGCCCAATACACATGGTTTTGGGTTTGAGGCCCACTGACACAGAAACATGAGGTTTTTCAGAAAACCGTCATGATTTAGAATCGAGCTAAATGGGTTTAAACCCATTCTGAACGGGAACCCATTTTGGTGTCAGCATCATGTTATGCTTTAGCTATTGAAAAATAGCAGATCTACAAGCTCGTAGCGCGCCACCAAGTGGCGCGCTACGAGCTTGTATAGGTCTGCTATTTTTGAAAAATCGAAGAACGACTGACATGTTTTAGAATCTGATCTCAGGTCAGAATGTGTTAATCAGACCAGTGTGTGTCCCAGCGGAAACCTCGTATGAATCTGATCTCAGGTCAGAATGGGGTAAAACCACGTCAGCAACATATGAAACCACGTCGATATAACGTCCCACTCTCAAGAGAACCCTGAGCTGTGCTCATGGGGGGCATTTATTTCACAGTGGAGAGAAAAAAAAGAGCATACCTTTCAGTTTTTTCCACGTGAAATTCATACTACGACGTCGGGGATGAGTCAGCAGTAACAGAAAAGAGGCTAAGTTTAGCTCTGACTCAATACTCCACATCTGACTAATTCTATTAAGTTCTCTGACAAGAGAGAGGGAACACAAGAAAGCCAGCGAAAGTATAGGGGGAATGACTCCAATTTCAGTAGCACTTTGCTTTCGCAGTGGTCGCGCACGCACGCACGCACGCACGCACGCACACACGCCGCGCACGCACGCCGCGCACGCACAGTGGCGTTCCTCCGCGCGAGTCTGCTGCAGCAGTCCCCAAAAAACAAAAACCCAAAATAGAGGCTAAGTAAGAATCTTCCCATGCATTGCCCCCAGAGTATAGCTATCCCATAATTATAGCCTTAATCGCCATGGTTACCAGGCCTACACTCTCTCTCTCTCTCTCTCTCTCTCTCTCTCCACAGGCCTCAGAGCGTCACGGTATAACCCCAGCCAAACATTCCAGCACTGCTGTATACTGTACGTGTGCTGAGAGAGAGAGAGAGAGAGAGAGAGAGAGAGAGAGATACAGTAGTATATGTCTGAATAAAGCTGTGTTGACTGCAGTGTGTTCAGCATTTGAGGCATAACATTGACAAGAGTTAACCCATTTTGGGGGCGGGAACCCCTTTTGGTGTTTTAAACATTACGTTATAATTTAGCTATAGAAAAATAGCAGATCTACAAGCTCATATAGCGCGCCATCTCTCCGTAATTTAGCTGGGGACCACCCGGGACCCCCCCCCCCCCCCCCCTCGAGGACCGCGACGCGGGAATATATGCATTTGATTGCATCACCTTGTTTTTTGATCATTGTATAAATCGCTCTGGATTAAAGAGCGACTGCCGGAAATTGGAAAAGGGAAAGGTCACAGTGCGCACGTGCTGACGGAGATAGATTGATACCCTGACACACGTGCTGACGGAGATAGATTGATACCCTGACACACGTGCTGACGGAGATAGATTGATACCCTGACACACGTGCTGACGGAGACAGATTGATACCCTGACACACGTGCTGACGGAGATAGATTGATACCCTGACACACGTGCTGACGGAGACAGATTGATACCCTGACACACGTGCTGACGGAGACAGATTGATACCCTGACACACGTGCTGACGGAGACAGATTGATACCCTGACACACGTGCTGACGGAGACAGATTGATACCCTGACACACGTGCTGACGGAGATAGATTGATACCCTGACACACGTGCTGACGGAGACAGATTGATACCCTGACACACGTGCTGACGGAGATAGATTGATACCCTGACACACGTGCTGACGGAGACAGATTGATACCCTGACACACGTGCTGACGGAGACAGATTGATACCCTGACACACGCAAGACAATAAAACAGCGTAGAATCCATGCATAGTCGTGTTGATGATCAGTTCTACTTCTAACCCTGTGTATATATTCCATTCTAGACGGGGAACCCTTTTGGTGTTAGCACTATGTTATGCTTTAGCTATTGAAAAATAGCAGATCTACAAGCTCATAGCGCGCCACCGAGTGGCGCGCTACGAGCTTGTAGGTCTGCTATTTTTGAAAAATCGAAGAACGACTGACATTTTTTTAGAATCTGATCTCAGGTCAGAATGGGGTTAATCAGACCCAGTGTGTGCCCAGTGGAAACCTCGTATGAATCTGATCTCAGGTCAGAATGGGATATATACCCCCTTTCAAGGTCGACGCCGATGTCCTTCCGCAGTGGGAACAACAACAGCAAGAGAGAACATGAAAAACGACGACTTTTAAAGACAAAACAAAAACCTTGTTATTGTACTGTGTGTAGTGTAGTGCAGCTGTCAGTAGAAAACGTACGCGCGTGCGTGTGTGTGTGTGTGTGTGTGTGTGTGTGTGTGTGTGCGTGCGTGTGTGCGTGCGTGCGTGTGAGTGCGTGCGCATATATAAGTCACTGCTCTGCTCGGCCGAGGCCCGTTTTTAACAGCTTAACTAACCAGTACTTAGACGAGTAACAGGGACTTAATGCAAAACACACACACACACACACACACACACACACACACACCCTCTCAACCACTGTGTGCGCGTGCGTGCACGTGCGTGCGTGCGATTACAGTGTTTACCGCATCGGCGTGAATAACATGTTTGTGATGAAGACTCGCACTGTGTTTAATCTTTTACATGTTATAAGGCACATGTGAGGAAACGGTCAAAGACACCAACTATCTTAACTCCCTGACACACACATGCACATGCATGTACATGCGTGTACTGTACGTGCGTGCGTGCGTGAGTGTGTGCCGTGCGTACACGCGGTATCAGTTTAGTTCATTCATGGCTCCGCGTGACATTAATACAGAACTCGATATGATCAATACGTGGACGATGGCGTCTTTACAGTCCAACAGAAGCAGAAAGAAAGCCGGCTATAATGTGGAACGTGCTCACACACATCTCTGTGTGACACGGGACTCACTTGTCACCGCATGTGTGTGTGTGTGTGTGTGTGTGTGTGTGTGTGTGTGTGTGTGTGTGTGTGTGCCCCGCCGTGAACAAACACTTTGTGTAATTTGCGAGGCCATTTAGGGAAACATGTGTGCTGAAGATTAGACCGCCCTGATTCGGCCATAAGTATCGGCAAACAACATGGCAGTGATTCACAGCGTGTTGTTGCCCCCGCTAACTGAGTTAAACGCTAACACCCTGCCGAGAAACGGGAGGATTAGGAGTCACAGAAACAGCAGCAATAATCTCTGTTAATTCATATAGCTGCAGGCCCCTTTTTAACCCATTTAGACCCCAGGACCATTCTATACAAAATGTCTTCTAAATGGTGAAGAAACAGGGTGAGTCGTCTTGTTACCCTGAAAAACCTCATGTTTCTGTGTCAGAAACAGGGTGAGTTGTCTTGTTACCCTGAAAAACCTCATGTTTCTGTGTCAGAAACAGGGTGAGTTGTCTTGTTACCCTGAAAAACCTCATGTTTCTGTGTCAGAAACAGGGTGAGTTGTCTTGTTACCCTGAAAAACCTCATGTTTCTGTGTCAGAAACAGGGTGAGTCGTCTTGTTACCCTGAAAAACCTCATGTTTCTGTGTCAGAAACAGGGTGAGTCGTCTTGTTACCCTGAAAAACCTCATGTTTCTGTGTCAGAAACAGGGTGAGTTGTCTTGTTACCCTGAAAAACCTCATGTTTCTGTGTCAGAAACAGGGTGAGTTTTCTTGTTACCCTGAAAAACCTCATGTTTCTGTGTCAGAAACAGGGTGAGTTGTCTTGTTACCCTGAAAAACCTCATGTTTCTGTGTCAGAAACAGGGTGAGTCGTCTTGTTACCCTGAAAAACCTCATGTTTCTGTGTCAGTCGTTCTCAAACATTTTCATGTCAAGGACCCCCAGACTTATTATGTAATGAGCCGCCGACCCCCATCTGGAAATGTGTAGTTCCAGGGACCCCCCCCCCCAGAAGCAAAGATTTGAGTTAAAAACGTTCAATCTGAAAGAATATATATTCAAAGATTATCGCCACATTTTCACGATTTCTCCAAAATAGCAGTGCTATTTTTTTTCAACAGCTAAACAATGCAGGGGCTCCCGACAAAAATGGGTTAAAACAACATTATAGAGGGTAATGTGTGTGCATGCATGTGGTGGCAAATCAAGTGGCAAAGTCAGTTTAACGTTGTTTAATGCAATCCTTTTCTGTTTGGATGTATGTATGGGCTTTCAAGGCCAGAAAGTCAGTTTTTTCTTTGAGTGGACTCCTTACGGAGCTGTGTGTGTGGCTGGGTGGGTGGGTGGGTACAGTGACAGCACAGTACAGTAGAGGGTACAGTAGAGGGACCCCCACACGTCATTTCTCGACGACAACACTATCAGGCATTTTCTTGGCAGCCATTTTAACCCATTTTGGGGCGGGAACCCCTTTTGGTGTTATAGCATCACGTTGTGCTTTAGCTATTGAAAAATAGCAGATCTACAAGCTCATAGCGCGCCACCGAGTGGCGCGCTACGAGCTTGTAGGTCTGCTATTTTTGAAAAATCGATGAACCACTGACACAGAAACATGGCTTTTTCAGAAAACTGTCAGGATGTGGAAGACATTTTTTAGAATCTGATCTCAGGTCAGAATGGTGTTAAGGTGCGCCGGCCATTTGTAAAAGTCAAAGAATAGCGATTTGAATGTCAATGTTGACTCATTTCACTGAGCACTATACAGTGAGTGGACGATGATGGCGGAGGAATGTTGATCTGCATGGGAACGTCCATTGTAACGTAGCTGCTCTGTGACTGACCGGTGAGTGTGTTTTCCGTGAGTCAGAGAGAGAGAGAGTACAAAGGCCTCGACTGTTTACCGCGGCGCAGCGGACTTTCTCTACATATGATGTGTCTGACAGCGAGTATAGCCAAG
>NC_139700.1:46612561-46620061 GCF_964188405.1 Protomyctophum parallelum
ATGGCCTGTTGTGGTGCTGTCATTGGGCCCAAAAAACCCCATAGCCCCATAGAGGTCCATGTATTTGGGCCCAACTTCAACTAGACTGTATTACCTTAATAAACATGGTCATGAATACTTCCTGCTTCCAGTCACTAGTTTAAAGTCTAATTTCTCATGTTCTGAGGGGCGTGGCTACCGTTACAGTCTATGATCGGGATCCACCCCCCGCTCGAGTCAAAATAAAAACCAACGAAGAAGAAGGGGGGAAGTCCTGCCTCGTTGTCTGGGCCAGCCAATGGGCCAGCTGGGCCCAAACGGATCTAGAAAGATGGCGATTTACAATACAAGGACTGACAGGCTTCATTTTACGCCCATATCAGACCCGGAGAACGCTTTGTCCATATTTATTTTTACAGTCTACGTCTCACACACACATAGACATTCATACACCGATGGCTCAAGGACATTTCGACACCACAGGGATCGGACCGGGAACCCTCAAATGGCCCCACTGGCGCCCGGTTGTGTATCAAAGCCTTTTCAGTTAACGCAATTGTTTAAGAGGCTTGATTTGATTTTGTTTCGCAAGCTGTGTTACACACCAAGGAATATATCTAAAACATAGATTGTAGATGAGAATATAATGTCTTATGGAAAGCACATCACATATTTGTCTTTCTGGTCGACTTTCTGGTCAAGCGCAGAACGTGATGTACGAAAACTAACTCAGAATTATTCATTGATTCTCCGTGTGTGCTCCGATTCCTATCAAAGAAAAGCTCTGCATCTCTGCGGTTGTTTTGTGTCTCCATAGGGAACAAAGGAGGACTCTTTGTGTCTCCATAGGAAACCACTGCTAGTCATGACATGATTGCCTTGAAGGAGTGCATGCGAAACAAAAACAAGTCTCCGTGGGTGTGAGGAATCGATAGACAAGTCTTTTTTGGGGGGTGAACTATCCCTTTAAAGTAGTGTCATATATACTAGTCTTGCATTTTTACTCATCACTCACAATACCGTAATGTGTGAAAGTATGAGAACCAGATTGATTGAAGGCTGTCGTAGATGAGAATAATGCCTTACGGGGGGAGATTATGTCTTACTTCTTTCTCCTTTCTTTCTGCTCGGCCTGTCAAAGAGACAGAACAAGTCTTTATTATGTCGCTGGTATTTTTTTATTTTTTTTTCTCCTTTCATGCCAGACCGTGGAATTATTCATCATCCGTTTGTCTGATTCCCATCAAAGGAAAACGCCGCAGCTCTGCAGTGCGAGTTGCTGCAACCAACAGATTGGAAGGAACTAGTCTGGCACAAATGAGGAGTGTAGGCTGCGTGCGTGCGTGCATGAGTGCGTGCGTGAGTGCGTGCGTGCGTGCGTGAGTGCGTGCGTGCGTGCGTGCGTGCATGCGTGCGTGCGTGCGTGCGTGCGTGCGTGCGTGCGTGCGTACGTGCGTGCGTGCGTGCGTGCATACGTGCGTGCGTGCGTGCGTGCGTGCGTGCGTGCGTGCATGCGTGCGTACGTGCGTGCGTGCGTGCGTGCGTGCGTGCATGCGTGCGTGCGTGCGTGCGTGCGTGCGTGCATGCGTGCGTGCGTGCATGCGTGCGTGCGTGCGTGCGTGCGTGCGTGCGTGTGTGCGTGCGTGCGTGCGTGCGTGCGTGCGTGCGTGCATGCGTGCGTGCGTGCGTGCGTGCGTGCGTGAGTGCGTGCGAGTAACCAGGGTCCCCCATGCAGAAAGTACAAACTGTTTTGGCCGATATGAGTAAGAGCAACACAAAAAAATCACGAAACCATTTATTTAAACAGTAAGATTGAGCATAATATATATATATATATATTATTTTTTTTTAAACTTAAGTAAAAATATCAAATCAATACTGCAATGTAAGTCCGGAATTCAAAATGCACTTGAGCAAAAGTACAAACTAAGGTATTGGCATCAAAATGTATACTTAAAGTACCAAAAGTAGAAAGTATATATAGTCTTCATGCAGAATGTCCCCGATTCAAGTTTTCGAATGTACTGTATATACAAAACCTTTTGAAAATAGCCGATCTACAAGCTCACAATGCGTCGCATCGCGTAGCTGAGTACTAAAAAAAAGTATTTGTATCTGAGATGTGGTGGAGGAGAAGAAAAATCATTGGACATATTACCTCAAAGTTGTATACTTAATTACAGCTCTCGAGTAAATGTACTTATAGTTACTTTCCACCACTGCACCTTCGAGTATATAGTGAAAGCCCGGTTCTGCGGCAGCAAGTTCTCTGCAGCTCTGCTTCAGCCTGGTCAATGTGACTGCGCTCTGGAACACTGATCCAGGAACAGCGTATACACCACAGGCTTTAACACTTGAAGACTCGGGCTTGGCACAGAAACTGTATTAAGTGACTGCCGAGGCGTGGGATTGCTTTTCACTACGCGGCAAACATTTGACAACAACGGCGTGAGTTCTGCCGTTGTTGGTGCAGTGTTCTTATAATTACACATCTACGTGTCAAATTTGAAGTCGGTGGGGCGGACGGCTCTCGAGTTATACGTGGATTACAGACAATTTACAATTTAGGCAGACGCTCTTTAAGGAGAATTCCATGCTAAAAGGCTTTCTTACCTTTCTTTGTAGTTGTTACGTGCCCACCAAAGAGGTCCAGGTGTTTTTTTTGTGCAAAAACTCCTTATTGGCTATTTCCCCTACCATAAGCTCTCAATGAATTGCATTGAATTGAATGGGAATTGAATGGGGCTATGGGGTGTTATGCTAATTAGCTTATTTCCATCGAAATAAGTAGTAAAGTGTGCCGCTTGGGATATAATTTACATTATGAAGAGAGGATATATACAAAGAAATTGTAATTTTGAGCGATGTAAATAAGCGAATTAGCACAACACCCCATAGCTCCATTCAATTCCCATTCAATTCAATGCAATTCATTTAGGGCTTATGGTAGGGGAAATAGCCAATAAGGAGCTTTTGCACAAAATAACACCTGGACCTCTTTGGTGGGGACGTAACAACTACAAAGAAAGGTAAGAAAGCCTTTTAGTATGGAATTCTCCTTTAATCCAGAGCGATTTACATGAAGCAAGAACAAAAAGCATGGCAATACATACATACACATACAAAGTATAGTTATCATGAATCATTATACGTATAAGCAAAGAACGTAACAGTGGAATATCTATATAATGGAACCATGCATATACTTTACAGTGCTATGTATACATAGAAATGCTACAAGTCTACATAAGATTCTATCTACACATGTCTACATAGACTAGGGAAAGTGCTCCGGGCAGACGTGCGTCTCTACACACACAGAGACGTGGTGCATTTACAGATAGATTGGTAACACCTGTGCAACGAAGGAAGTGCGAGAGGACTCGGGAGGACCAATTCCTTTCCAATATGGCTGCTGTTGCTGCTGCTGTGCACACACAGAGCCTATTCCCTCTCTCTCTCTCCCTCTCTCTCTGCAATCTTTCCCCTCTTTCCATTCTCCCCCCTTCCGTCCGTCCGTCCGTGTACTAGCTAGCCATAAAACCTTAATCTCTCTGTACTTTCCTCTGAGTCAGCAGAAAGAGAGCACAGAGGAACAGCCCGTCTCCGTCTCCTCTCTCTCCCTCTCTCTCTCCTTTTCTTCTGAGAGCCATAAAGCACCCTAAAACCCTCTGTCCTGGAGCACAGATAGGCTTATATTATTAGAACGAGCCAAAAGAGCAAACGAGATTTCAAACAAGCGGCTGAAGCCACTAGCTAGTAGGCCTACTAAAACCTCTTCTAAAGATAAGCCGAGGGAAGTGAAGATATAAAATCATACAAGTTGTTGTGTGTGTTGTTGTGTGGCTAGCTGTGGTGTAAACAAGTGACTGAGTATACTGGTCTGTTGTTTGTCGATCTGTAAAGTAACATTTTTGGGGTATTTTGTACTTTTCTGGACACATTCCAATTTACTTTAGTATACAAAACAATGATTTGAAAACGTAACATTTTGGCCATTTGAAAATAGCAGATTTGCAATCTCACAATGTGTCGCATCTTGTATATGCTACAAGATTGTTTTATACTTTTATACTGAAATGGGACATTCTGCATAATAAGTACGTTCTACTTTTGGTACATTAAGTACATTTTGATTCCAATTATTTTGTACTTTTACTGGAGTAAACGTTGAATACCAGACTTTTAGACTTAACAGATCTATACTTAGTTCTACCATGCAGTGTTCATATAGCCTACTTTTACTTAAGTAAAACATTTGAGTATGCTTTTGTTTCCACCACTGGTGGTTGGTTGGTTGTGAGACTGCCAGGCAATATAGCCAACTGTGGCGTCTGTCTCTCATTGGCTGGTGGGGTGCGCCGAGTTGCACTCATTGGCTGGTGCGGTGCGCTGAGTTGCACGGAGTCCCCAGTGTGTGTGAGAGAAGTTTAAAGAGAAAGGACAGTCTGTGTGTTTTACATTTCACTGAGGAAAGCTTTCCCTACCAGGGGATTATGGTGGGAACAAAAGAGGCAATTTACAATATAGCCATTTAGCAGACACTCTTTATCCGGAGCGACTTACAGTAAGCAAGAACAACACATACAACATTAAAATACATGAAAAACAAGACACTATGACATAATCATATTTGTCAGGTGAAACGAGCGCTATCTCCGTTGTGTATTTCTCCCACCTTTTTTATTTTTTCCTAACGTATCTATTTTTTCAGTAACGTGTATGTTTCTTTGTCACAACCTCGCGTCGCGGCCGTTGTTTTGCTTTTGTCGGTTAAATCACTGTGTTTTCGTGGCTTTCCTGCTCTACAGTTAGCTCAGGACATTAGCCGCTGGTTAAATCATTGTGTTTTGTCGTGGCTTTCCTGCTCTACAGTTAGCTCAGGACATTAGCCGCTGGTTGCAGGCCGTCAGCCACTCCGCGTCATGCAGTGTGACTACCGCGGTGCGCGAGTCATAGCTTAGGAGGCAGCCAATCAGGACTAGGTCGCTATACTACGCGATTGGCCACACGAGTGGTTCAGACTCCCATTGGCTTATAGGCAGTATGGGGTCAGACTCCCATTGGCTTATATAAGGGGGCAGTCAACCATGACTAGGTCACTAATGAAAACGGGGTCATCTCTATGTCCCCCATGCAGGTTCTATGTTCCCCAGGTTCTATGTTCCCCAGGTTCTATGTTCCCCAGGTTCTATGTTCCTCAGGTTCTATGTCCCCCAGGTTCTATGTCCCCCATGCAGGTTCTATGTTCCCCAGGTTCTATGTCCCCCAGGTTCTATGTTCCCCAGGTTCTATGTCCCCCAGGTTCTATGTTCCCCAGGTTCTATGTCCCCCAGGTTCTATGTTCCCCAGGTTCTATGTTCCCCAGGTTCTATGTCCCCCAGGTTCTATGTTCCCCAGGTTCTATGTCCCCCAGGTTCTATGTTCCCCAGGTTCTATGTTCCTCAGGTTCTATGTCCCCCAGGTTCTATGTTCCCCATGCAGGTTCTATGTTCCCCAGGTTCTATGTTCCCCATGCAGGTTCTATGTTCCCCAGGTTCTATGTTCCCCAGGTTCTATGTTCCCCAGGTTCTATGTTCCCCACTTACCTTAGGGTTTAGGGTTAGTGTTAGATTTGGGAGCGTACCTCTGTTCCCCAGGTTCTATGTTCCCATGCACCTATGCAGAATGTCCTCACAAGTTGTCAAATGTATTTAATTTTTTTTTAAAGATCGGCTATTTCAACGGTCCAAATGTGTTTAGGGGCTGAAGTGGTTCATAAAGTATGTTTGTAATTAAAATCAAAATCACAACTTGTACAGCTTGGGTAAATGTACTTAGCTACTTCACACCTGCACTGACGAGAGCAGATTAGAGAGGTGTCTTGAAACAATGTACTTAGCTACTTCACACCTGCACTGACGAGAGCAGATTAGAGAGGTGTCTTGAAACAACAGCAACGCAATGACTATAAATGTGTTGTCACACGCACACACACACACACACACGCGCGCACACACACACACACACACACACACACACACACACACACACACACACACACCATGTTCCTGAGCATGCTTTGAGCACACACATTTAAAGACAATGAGAACAACCACCAGTTGACTTCAAACACAATTTCCATCTTAATGTAAACACCTATTACGCGTGCGCACGCACGCGTAATAGGTGTTGCCTCCTAAGCTATACATCCTATATGGATGTATAACTATATTTCTAACAGGACATCTATATCCATAATGTATGTATAATGTATAATGTAACCGTTTACACTTCTATTTCATTCCTATTCGTACTTCATATCCATTTGTACACAACATACATTATTGTCTCCATCTCCATTGTTTCGTTCCACTAGTCTTCGGCTGTGTGGCAACGAATGAAAAAAAAAGCATAGCCTATGTTTTCTCACGCCAATAAAGCTCCTTTGAATTGAATTGCAAACATAGGCTAAACCAACGCACACTCGTTCACCCCGACTGGGAGCCAACAAAAGGTAGAGGCATCCACAGGAAAATGCCCCCTCTACACCCCTCCTCTCTACAGACAGACCCCCCCCCCCCCCCATTTCTGCCCTCACTAGTAGTTCACAGCTGGGGTATTTAGCAGGTTCTGCTAAAGCGTTCACACAGCCCTGACAACACACACACACACACACACACGCACGCACGCACGCACGCACAGACAGACAGACAGACAGACAGACAGACAGACAGACACACAGAGAAAACTCTCAGCTCGGCTACTCAAACTCACCAGATAGTTCATGATGTCCCTGCAGGAGTGAGTCACAGCGACTCGGACAGACAGAACGAGAGACAGACAGACAGACAGGCAGCCAGCCAGCCAGCCAGTCAGTCAGACAGACACAGTCAGTCAGTCAGACAGACAGACAGACCGACTGGTGTAGGCCACAGTATATTCCAGGCCCCAGGTTGTTAAGGTCCTTCTTGTATAGTGCTGAAACAAACTCAGCCAGCAGTAGAAACCAGGCCACTACAGTCTCCTCTGTGGATCATAGCACATCCACCAACAGAAAAAAAACTCCTCCTTCCACCTCTCTATTTCCCTCCGTTCTGTCCTGTCCGGTCCTGTCCTGTCCTGTCTTGTCCTGTCCCGTGTGACTCGTCCCTGTCTCAGGGAGGCAGCTGTGTTGTCTGTCCCAGCCTAGTGTCCTGTCCCGTCCTGTCCTATCCTGTCCTGTCCTGTCCCGTGTGGCGCGTCCCTGCGTCCCCAGCCTACAGTGTCTCAGGGAGGCAGCTGTATTGTCTGTCCCAGCTTGTATAGTGTCCCAAGGAGGCAGAGGTATCGTCCGTCTGTCCCAGCCTAGTGTCCTGTCCCGTGTGACGCGTCCCTGCGTCCCCAGCCTATCCCCAGCGTCCCTGCGTCCCCAGCGGTGTCGTCCGTCCGTCCGTCCGTCCCATGCAGCGTAGCCTGTAGATGTCCCCGTCCCGTTCCCTCTCCTCAGTAGTTAGGCAGATCCCAACAACACACACACACACACATTCTGGCTCACTGCGT
>NC_139700.1:46625061-46642561 GCF_964188405.1 Protomyctophum parallelum
AAACACCCGAATGAAAATGAAATGATAACTAAGCTATGATGACCAAAAATGTGTTGACAATTCCATCATTAACCCATTCTGACCGGGGATCAGATTCATACGAGGTTTCCGCCGGACACACACTGGCCTGATGAACCCATTCTGACCTGAGATCAGATTAAAAAAATGTCAGTCGTTCTTCGATTTTTCAAAAATAGCAGACCTACAAGCTCGTATCGCGCCACTCGGTGGCGCGATATGAGCTTGTAGATCTGCTATTTTTCAATAGCTAAAGCATAACATGATGCCAACACCAAAATGGGTGCCCGGTCAGAATGGGATAAGAACTATACTGCTAAATGCCTAAATTGTAAATTGTATACTAAAATGTTATAGGGAGGGACTAGTGGACAAGAGATCCAGTAGAACTAAAAGACAAGTCATTTTACGCACAGGTGTGATGCGCTTTGAAAATAGCAGATCTATACGCGTCGTGAGCTTGTAGATCTGCTATCTTTTTATAGCAAATGTAAAATCAGTCGATCATTACGATAACAAAAGGAAATCAATACGTGTGTTAGCTTTAAATAAATAGCTGTTCCTACAACCCGTGACAAAACAAACAAGAATAAGCAGTTAAAACCTTGACTATAGTAAAACATTTAAAGGAGCAAAATTCAGTGATTTGGGTTAATCTGAAGAACACACGCGGGGACACACACACGCGACAGGCCAACAGCACGCACACACCAAGGCCCGCCCACCCGCCCGATCATGATTGGCGGATTAAGGCCCCTCTCTATCCTGATTGGATGAAGGCTATGGGCTACCTAGCCAAAAAACGAAACCTACGTTTTGTTTTTGGACCCAAATCTTTGTATACATGATAACGTTTTGACCTCAAATCTTTGCTTCTGCAGGGAGCTGGTCCCCTGGAATAACATGTTTTCAGTTGTGCGTCGGCAGCCAATTACATACAATGTTTGTGGCTCCTTGACGAGAAATAGGCTGAGAGAACCGCTGATATATAGAAACGTAGATTTTTCAGAAAACTGTCATGATTTAGAAGACATTTGTATAGGCCTGGGGCCGTGGCTCAGCGGTCCAGGCACCTTGGCCCGGTAATCCAGTCAGGCAGTGTGCCGCGCGGGTTCGACTCCCAATCCCGACGGCCTTTACTGCATGTCACTCCCCCCATCTCTCTCCCCAATTTCCTGTCAGCCTACTGTCTGTCCCTCTATAAAAAATGAAAAATAAAGGCGAAAGTCGTAAAAAAAACGAAACATAAAAATAAATAAAAAAGAAGACATTTGTAGAATCTCATCTCAGGTCTTAACTCAATGTGTGCCTTAATTAACTTCTTTTTTATCAACTCCCACAGCGCCAACAACGCCATTAACGCCTTTTTAAAACGTGTATAACGTGGGGCATAAAAATAAAAATGAAAATGAAAATGAAAATGAAAATGAAAATGAAAATGAAAATGAAAATGAAAATGAAAATGAAAATGAAAATGAAAATGAAAATAAAAGTATAATATAGAAACTGGCAGTCAGGGCCTTTTTGCGCCCCCTAGTGGCGATGGAAGAGTTTAAGTTAAATAAAGGCTAATCCTCTTGTTACTCCTCCTGAGTGCCCGGGTGGTCTGTTGTTTTCTCCAGACCATGACACTATAGACAGAGAACACAGAAGAAGGTCAATAACAACACTAAGCTCATCATGTATTGACCGACAACACACGTCAAGACCTGCAGTGAGGTCATACCGTCAAGGAGGGTTCAAGAGGTCAACCGGTGACCACACATCATCTCACTGCAGGCTGCACCACCGTGTGAAGCACATAGCTGGTTTGTTCCAAAGCCGTAGACTAAAAAAGCAGGGCATTTTTATTTTTTTAATTTTACCTTTATTTAACCCATTTTGACCTGGGAACCGTTCTGCAAATGTCTTTCTAAATCCATGACTGTTTTCTTGAAAAAGCGATGTTTTTTCTATGTCAGTCGTTCTCAGACACTTTCATGTCACTTTTCGCGATTCTTCAAAAAATAGCAGACCTACAAGCTCGTAGCGCGCCACTCGGTGGCGCGCTATGAGCTTGTAGATCTGCTATTTTCCAATAGCTAAATCATAACATAATGCTGACACCAAAATGGGTTAACCAGTAAAAAGCACATTGAGACTGAAGTCTCTTTTTACAAGTGTGAACTGGCCAAGAGAAGAGGCAAAATAAGTGACACAGCTCCGCCAGTAACAATAAATACAGTATACACGACAAAAACGGGACAAAAATGCAACGCTCATAAATAAACAGTATATCCACTATACCGAAGCAGGGAGAAACAGGAACGTATAGCGCAGCCAAGCATTTCAATCTGAGGTTGGGAGAGAGTTTTGGACAAGTTCTGATTTAGAACAAATGTAAAGTGGGAGATAACGCAAGAATGGCTTTACACGTGAGAATATATACCAATGGAGCAACCTGCTCTAGTACCAACCAGGGGGGCAGTCAGACAGATATTTTGTGAAGCCACTAAGGAAATCGTAGTTCATATAATGGCCTGTTGTGCTGTCATTGGGCCCCAAAAAAACCCCATAGCCCCATAGAAGTCCATGTATTTGGGCCCAACTTCACCTAGACTGTATTACCTTAATAAACATGGTCATGAATACTTTCTGCATCCAGTCACTAGTTTAAAGTCTCATTTCTCATGTCATAATATTATTTTTGGAAAATTATGCTCCCATTAATAAAAAAAATGACCATAAAGTCGCGTATGTTCTGAGGGGCGTGGCTACCGTTACAGTCTATGATCGGGATTCCCCTCCCACTCGAGTCAAAATAAAAACCAACGGAAAAGAAGGGGGGAAGTCCCGCCAATGGCCAGCTGGGCCAAAACGGAGCCAGCCAATGGCCAGCTGGGCCAAAACGGAGCCAGCCAATGGCCAGCTGGGCCAAAACGGATCTAGAAAGATGGCGACTTACAGTGCAGGAATAACAGGCTTCATTTTACGTCCATGTTAGACCCGGGGAACGCTTTGTCCATATTTTTTTTACAGTCTATGGTACCAACCCATGGTGTGGGGGGGGTGGTATAGGCATTGACACTTAGGGGTCGCCCACCTGCCCCTAGTTGGCAGGTACATAAAACTTCCGGGCAGGTTGAGTCTGCTTTCAGGTTGCCCAGATCGTGTCTCATTTGAGAGGGGACGTCAGTCGTTCTTCGATAAAAATAAAAATAAATAGACCTACAAGCTATGAGCTTGTAGATCTGCTATTTTTCAATAGCTAAAGCATAGCATAATGCTAACACCAAAAGGGGTTCCCGCCCCAACATGGGCTAGATAACCTGAGCGTGGCCAGTCTGTTCCGGTCTGTGGAATGCAAAAATACTGTTTTCACTGTTGCTACAAATGAGACAATATTCAGTGTGAACACACAGTCATATTCATAGCTATGACTTGTGTTTATTTAGCTCAAACTTTGAGGTGTGATATTTTGCAATTGCACCGCTCCATGAAAGTAAAAGAAAAAGTGTTAAATTGAATGGTAATTACAATTTTAAGTATGATTTTATAATGGACGATTTACTTTTCGGGCAAGTACACTTTGAAGGCAGTAGAAAAGATACATGGACACTTTAACCCATTCTGAACGGGAACCCATTTTGGTGTTAGCATCAAGTTGTGCTTTAGCTATTGAAAAATAGCAGATCTACAAGCTCATAGCGCGCCACCGAGTGGCGCACTACGAGCTTGTAGGTCTGCTATTTTTGAAAAATCGACTGACATTTTTAGAATCTGATCTCAGGTCAGAATGGGTTAATCAGACCAGTGTGTGTCCAGTGGAAACCTCGTATGAATCTGATCTCAGGTCAGCATGGGTTTAAAAAAAAAAAATAGAAATGAGAGAAACAGCTGGATGGCACTTACACCTGCCTTCTAATGAGAGCCACCCATCGACTGATCTAATATACGGCAACCTTCCCCATGTCTCTTCACTATAGTCCGATCCAGAAGAACACAGTTTGCCGGCCACTGCTTACAGAGCTGACAATGAGGTTATATCTATCCTCTGGAGTCCTGCCTCAGTCAAAACAGAGCAGAGGTAGAAAACTGCCGTTCCCTGATGTCCTCGCTATAGGGACACACCATGCATCAGTAAAGCAGGAACTGGGGGATGGCAATGAAGGACCGGGAAGTCTGGCGTGGAGTTGTGACATCCATGATCTCGACCGCGGTTCGAAGAATGACGATGACGATGTAGTTGACAGTTTTCTGAACAACCTCATGTTTCTGTCAGTCGTTCAAGCATTTTCATGTCAAGGACCCCCAAAAATATATGCAATTGGCCGCCGACCCCCCATCTGAAAATACGTTGGTTCAGGGACCTCCCCACCAGAAGCAACGATTTGAGTTAAAAACGTTCACTCTGAAAGAATAATATTCAAATATTTGGGCCACATTTTCACGATGTTTTCAAAAATAGCAGACCTACAAGCGCTATGAGCTTGTAGGTCTGCTATTTTCCAATAGCTATAACATAACATAATGCTTAAAACACTAAAAGGGGTTCCCGCCCCAAAATGTGTTAACCGTATATGCCGGCCTAAAACTTTACTTTATCGGCGACTTTATCGGTTTGCAGGTTGGCACAAAAAATAGTGTCGTGAACGTGATTCAAAACCCCCGGGAAGTACGGACTGAAGGTCTAATTGACTTAACCCATTCTGAACGGGAAGCCATTTTGGTGTCAGCATCATGTTATGCTTTAGCTATTGAAAAATAGCAGATCTACAAGCTCATAGCACGCCACCGAAGAATGAATGACTGACATTTTTAGAAATCTGATCTCAGGTCAGAATGGGTTGATCAGACCAGTGTGTGTCCAGTGGAAACCTCGTATGAATCTGATCTCAGGTCAGAATAGGTTAACGAGCCATGTTTACGAGCTGGCTGCCAGCATGTGTTTTCAAGCTGGAGGTATAGAATACCACAACGCCCAACTCACGTAAAAAAGGTGTTTCTGTCAGAAGCCTTTCTCCGGAGGGTACAATTTCACCCTGCTGCGTCTGCCCAGAACTAGAGAAGGTCAACGTTACCACATGGGAGCTTTCCCACCTTTACTCAACGTCTAAAGTTACATTAAAGTTCTCAGACCGGCTGAACCTTCCTCCCGACCTGAAGTTCCTTTGTGTTACATCAAAAAGCTTCCTCCCTAACAAACAAAAAAAGAAAACACATCCTTTGTTGACCTTTTATAGTTCCTCCTCTCGGAATTGAGATTCTGTCACTATAGTGGTATCCATGACAACGGGGGCTTTATGGTTCTGGTCGGCCGGGCACACACACTGAAATGCGCGCACTGCACACACACACACACCCACACACACACACGCACACGCACACGCAGTAACTTGGAGATGTCATGTACTGTAGTCTCCTGGGAGCAGTGACATAGTCGCTGTCACTGTGTTTCTGCTCTCGCAGGGATAGGATTCAAAAGACTGGAGATCAAATCACATCAGAGCTGCCAATAACAGGCTTAGGCACACTGGATCACGCACACGCACACGCACACACACACACACACACACACACACACACACACACACACACACACACACACACACACACACACACACACACACACACACACACACACACACACACACACACACACACACACACACACGCACACGCCCATGCAGAGCATTAGACTGACTGTCACACCATTTCAATTAGCCCCCGCCTTCCTCCACACACGCGCGCGCACACACACACACACAAAACTCTCACTCATCAGCTAATGACTATAGTCCATCAAGCCTGCACAAAACGTGTGCACGCACGCATGCACGCGCACACACACACACAGTTTAAAGGGTAAACTACCTGTCAACATCCGTCACAGACGAGACCAGAAGAACATCAAGCACCGCCCCCCCTTGTCAGTCTCTCGCACGCACACGCACACACACACACACACACACACACACACACACACACACACACACACACACACACACACACACACACACACACACAGTGGCCTATAGCTGTATACATCATGCACAGACATGTATCTTTTTATAGCACCTGGTTCGTTCTACATAAAAGCCATGTTTACAAAGGAAAGCCAGTGCAGGTTTCAGTGACACTACTAGTGTCTCGTCACCAGAAGCATTTCAGCATGCTCGCTCGAGGGGGTCGCCATGTTCCATCGCTTTGGCATTTTCTTGTCAGAATTAGCCCTTCACTAAACCCCCCACCCACAATTACTTATGAATGTGACCACATTTTACTGAGGGACTGCCATTGGGTTTTTTTGTGAAAGCATTCAAATTCAAATTGACATGTTGGTTGTTCAGTTTGACCCACCAGTTTTGGAGATATGGCTTATAGAGTAATGTCTCTCAGAGAAACGGCGAGTTGAGAAAACGGGCTTGAAAGGGTTCACTTCTGTGAAGGTTCACCTAGCTACATGTTTACAGTGCAAATAAAAAGTACACGAACCCGTGGATTTGCGCCAACAGTTAAATAAATGAATAACACAACTTATAATTCTAACATTTTGAGTCTATTTTATAGGTGTTCAACTGACACTAAACGCCTTGGCATATATTTGACAGCAGATGTGTAAAAATGTTCTCTCTCTGTGTGTGTGTGTGTGTGTGTGTGTGTGTGTGTGTGTGTGTGTGTGTGTGTGCATGTGTGTGTGTGTGCGTGCGTGTGCGTATGTGTGTGTGTGTGTGTGTGTGTCTCAACAGTAGTTGTATTGTGTTGGTGACCACTGCTCTAGACATCTATCTGTCCAGCAGCACGCACAGCATTCCAAACACCTACGCACACACACACACACACACACACACACACACACACACACACACACACACACACACACACACACACACACACACACACACACACACACACACACACACACACACACAAGCCGTCATGTCACAAAAAATACAACATGCTCACTGTCACGCAAAGACACACAGAAGCGCACACACACACTAACAGACAGACTAACGCAGTGGCATGCACACACCAACGCACATGCATGCATGCACGGACCAACACACACACACACACACACACACACACACACACACACACACTTCAGCCTCAGCTGTGACGTGATCACACTGTCCGCTTTGACCTCGTCACTCAGAACAACTGCAGGCTGTCACGTTGACCACACACACACACACACACACACACACACACACACACACACACACACACACACACACACACACACACACACACACACACACACACACACACACACACACACACACACACACACACACACACACACGCACACACACGCACTCGCACAGGCTGTCACGTTGACCTAAAAATGTCTGGCATGACCGAACAACATCGTGCACTATATGTCACTTCCAGTAGCACACACACACACACACACACACACACACACACGCACACGCACTCACTCACTCACACACACAAAATAGTGACATGTAGCCTACATAATATATGCTTAATTTGTTGCTGTCACACAGAAACCTCTCATTCTTTGATATAGACAAAAAAGGTATCTTTCCTTCAATTTGCGTACTGCTTAATTCCCAAAGGTTGCAAATTGCAGACTTGCAAAGAGAAAAGGAATCCAAGGCAAGATCCGTCTTTGGTGAAAAAAGACTCTTTTCATGTCTCTATTTTTAAACTCTCGTTCTTTGAGACACATGCGGGTATTTGGGGGCGTGGGCCGAATCCACCATTCCTTCAGTGCCCTGCAGGGTCTTTTATTGTATTTTATTGTATTGTTACTGTCCTGAATGTATATATGCATTGACCTGAGCAAAACAATTTCCCCTTGTGGATTAGTGGATAATCTAATCTCACGATTTGCGAGATTGAGATCTTGTCCCTATACGTTTGTGTGACGCTGAAGGCATTTATTTACGAGTAAAATAAAATAAAACAAAATAGCAAAAACTAAAAAAAAACTAAAGTCCAACTCATCTGTGACCCTTATTCCTGACCCAATCACTACTTTCATGACTTCACTATTAATCTAACCTCTCTCCCTCTCCCTCTCTCTCTCCCTCTCTCTCCCCCCTCTCCCTCTCCCTCTCCCTCTCCCTCTCTCTCTCCCTCTCTCTCCCCCCTCTCCCTCTCTCTCTCTCTCTCTCTCGCTAATAACTTCATTATCCCCTCATAAATTAACCCTTTAGAATTCTGTCCCCCAGCCAAGCATGGGACATACACTAATTAATGAGCCTTGAGTATGTGAGCGTGTGCGTGCGTGTGTGTGCGTGCGTGTGCATGTGTGTGTGTGCGTGCGTGCGTGCGTTTTAATAAAGTAGGATCATAGACTCCAATTAAAAAAAGGCCCGTTTTGAAGCTACTATTCGAGCGGGTTCAAATCGAGGGGAGTTCAACAAACAAAATGTGCAACCCAGATTCGGCAACAAACTCAAGGGACTCAATTCATTTAGCTCCTATATGCCGCAAAAATGTGGAACGCCCTGCCAACTGTCATTAAGACATGTGAATCCCAAACAGTCATTAATCGCATTTATAAATATCTCTGGGGGACCCCCAATTTATATTGTAAAATGAAGAGTTACAGACCCATAAGGGTCCATTTAGCTGGAGAGCCCCTGGAACTCCCCTCAAGGACCCCCTGAGGGTTCCCCCCGGACCCCACTTTTGGTAAACCACTGACTTTACTGTACGTATACTGTATACACACCGAGGAAAAGCCTGGAAAAGTGAGTGTGGCGGGGGGGCCATCAGATATGACAACCTGACATCTACAGTATAATATATACACGTTTCATATCGCAAACCTGTGATCGACTGATAATGCAAAGACATTTGACACCACGAGGCACACGAGCAATCACACTCTGCACGTTTTACCCCGAGACATTTAGAATGGCAGCAATCTGACAGAAAGATGGAGGGAGGTATATCAGTATATCTTAACCCATCCTGCGCGGGAAACCCCTTTTGGTGTTTTAAGCATTATATGTTCTATTTTAGGTATTGAAAAATAGATCTACAAGCTCGTAGCGTGCCACCGAGTGGCGCGCTACGAGCTTGTAGGTCTGCTATTTTGGAAGAATCGAAGAACGACTGACATAGAAACATAGCTTTTTCAGAAAACTGTCAGGATGTAGAAGACATTCTTAGAATCTGATCTCAGATCAGAATGAAAACTGTCAGGATGTAGAAGACATTTTTATAGAATCTGATCTCAGGTCAGAATGAAAACTGTCAGGATGTAGAAGACATTTTTATAGAATCTGATCTCAGGTCAGAATGAAAACTGTCAGGATGTAGAAGACATTTTTATAGAATCTGATCTCAGGTCAGAATGAAAACTGTCAGGATGTAGAAGACATTTTTATAGAATCTGATCTCAGGTCAGAATGGTAAACTGTCAGGATGTAGAAGACATTTTTTAGAATCTGATCTCAGGTCAGAATGAAAACTGTCAGGATGTAGAAGACATTTTTATAGAATCTGATCTCAGGTCAGAATGAAAACTGTCAGGATGTAGAAGACATTTTTATAGAATCTGATCTCAGGTCAGATTGGGATATATGACAGAGAGGGCTGAGGGGTCAGCGGGGACAATCTATGTACACCTAGGCACATGATTCTAGGTAGTATAAATAGATGTCACTATTGAGATGAGACGACATTCAATTTATTGTCATATATATACAGTACATGTACAGTACTATAGCGAAAGGTATATTTCCACATCTCACCAGAGTGCAAACGTGTCAGTAAAAAAAAAGGTGATACATTAAGGGAAATGTATGCATGCACGGTGTACTATGTAAAATCTTCCATTTCCCATGCAGTCATTCAGTTGCAAAACATATATATATATAATAATTTGGGGACCCCCGAAAATAGTGTGGCGACCCCCCCCCCCCGCCCCCCAAGGGGTCGCGACCCACGGGTTGAGAACCACTGGTCTAAGATACAGTCTAACATTCAAGTTGTGTTTACTTTATTCTTGAAATTACACTATTAATTAACACTATTACATTTACACTATTACACTATTTACACTATTATTAAGTAATTAAACTCATGTTCAGTGTCGTCGAGTAACACAACATCACAATACAATCAGATGATCAGGAAAAGAAAAACTAAAGATATACATGTGAATTACATATAGGTTTACAAATAAAAAGCTAAGGTAGATTTCAAAACTATCCAAAAAACTGTTTTTTCTTTCATATTGTGGAGATCTGTTTGGTCACCCAGGTTTGAAAACGACTCACGGGTACCAATGTGGTCAGTTTCAGGTCATCCCACGCATTTCATTTTCAGTGGAAGCACATCGACGTCAAGATACAAACGTTGGAAAAACCCAACGTTTGTAGCATGCTGCAAAAGCGTGTGTGGCTTTGCATCTTTGTATCTTTTGCATCATGTGAACGCGGCCAAATAGACCCCCCACTAGGTGCGGCAGTGGCGTGCACAGATATACACTAGGGGGTGGTAGAGCACCCCCTGCCCTTTTGGCAATTTTGCTCTTAAAAAAAAATATATATATATTATTATTTTTATTATTTTTTTGTAGTGTGTGGACCATGCGGTGACATTGATCAAATATTGATAAAAAAACGCTTCTACTATATTATTTAGGCCCCCACAATCTAAAGCTATATGTTTCTATGTTTCTATGTTCTTCGATTAAAGAAAAATAGCAGACCTACAAGCTCGTATAGCGCGCCACTCGCTATGAGCTTGTAGATCTGCTATTTTTCAATAGCTAAAGCACCAAAATGGGTTCCCGCCCCAAAATGCGCTGCACAAGGTGACCTATTTTTTCACTTGAGCACCTTGCCCCTCTAAATGTCTGTGCACGCCACTGAGGTGCGGTTATAGAATATTGAAATATGTCTTCCCTGTCTGTGTATAGCTATTTTGGGTTTCTTCCTGAAAAGCCGAATGCCTTTGAGTTTGAGTCAAAGGGGCCAATCAAAATATGCCGCGCTAAATCGCCAATCACAATATCATCCCCTCCCCTATACACGCACACACACACACACACACACACACACACACACATCCCAGCATGAGACAATGCGACACGCGACACAACAGCGCGGATCACAGCACAATGCATGCGCGCACACGCATGCACATACACGTGCGCGCGCCCACAGACAAAGAAGGCTGTAATGGGAGGACTGTGAGGCGGCCCAGACGTGACATTAATTTGCGCTGATAATCATGTGTTGAATCAGTCATTTACATTCGTGTGTGTTTCGACGCCATTGTCTTATCTTGCAATTCCGCGAATGCGCCGAGGGGACGTGTGTGTGTGTGTGTGTGTGTGTGTGTGTGTGTGTACTGTGCATAAATTCATCACTGGGAGGCCTAAATCAAAAAGCACCAGCTTACAGAATGAGAGAGACAGAACGGGGAAAAAGAGAAAAGCAATGATAGAAACTGTGTGTGTGTGTGTGTGTGTGTGTGTGTGTGTGTGTGTGTGTGTAAGGGTCAAAAGGTCAGAAAGATGCTGCACTGCACTCTGTTCTCTTTCTCTCCGTCTCTCTCACACACACACACACACACACGCACGCACGCACGCACGCACGCACGCACGCACGCACGCACGCACGCACGCACGCACGCACGCACGCACGCACGCACGAGTTCATGTTTGCTGGCCTCTAAGCCAATGGGAGACTAGCCCTATATGGCCAATGGGCCACTAAGCCCCACGGGCAAAGGGACACTAAGCCCCACGGCCAATGGGACAATAAGCCCCACGGCCAATGGGACACTAAGCCCCACGGCCAATGGGACATTAAGCCCCGCCTCTCTCCCCCCTCTCTCTCTCTCTCCCAGTGAGTCTACACAATTAGAAAACTTAGAAAACATGTTATTTTGATCAACATGGCCCGTTATCTCTCGTAATGGTACCATTGGCCAACATCAATACAGTTCTTTAGTTTGGGTCTGGAAGGCTAAATGTCATCAAATGGTGGTTCCGTGGCTCAAATGCAGAATAAATAATGGGCCTTGATATGAAAAATCTTGAAAACCACTGATTTAAGGTATATTTAGAACGGATACAAAATATGCGATTAATTTGCGATTAATCACAGTTAACTATGGACAATCATGCGATTAATCGGATTAAATATTTTAATCGATTGACAGCCCTAATATATATATATATATATATATATATATATAATGACTTGAGTAATTTCTTGTCTCGTTGCTCAAAGATGATTCTTTCAGTGGAGTGTGTGAAAACCACACACAGCTCAGTACTCAATAATTACCTCGCTTGCGGCCATCCAAAAAACCACGTGCGCACACACACACACACACACACACACACACACACACACACACACACACACACACACACACACACACACACACACACACACACACACACACACACACACACACACACACACACACACACACACACACACACACTCCATCTCTATATAAACATGCAGACGGTGCATTAAATGTCACGCTCTGCTCTCAACCCGCCCCGGATCACTTCATGCAGGGAGTCACGTTTTTAAAACATCCATCGTTTGTGCAAATAGCTGTGCATGTTTTTTAGCTGTGCAGAAGGCGGACCTCCAGCTGTGTGCTGCGTGTGTCAACGTGCTGTGGCGTCTTCATTACAACGACACTAAGCCAGGCCTGCAGAGACACAGCGTTTCCTCCTGCACTGAACATTAACCACATTAGTTTTCTCCTTTTTCCGTTAGTCACAGTGTTGTGTGACAAACCTCTGTTTCCGTGTCAGCGGCGCTCAACCTTTTTCACGTCAAGGATCACCATAATCATAATTATGTAAACCCATTCTGACCTGAGATCAGATTCATACGAGGTTTTCCACTGGACACACACATTGGTCTGATTAAACCCATTCTGACCTGAGATCAGATTCTAAAAAAATGTCAGTCGTTCTTCGATTTTTCAAAAAATAGCAGACCTACAAGCTCGTAGCGCGCCACTCGGTGGCGCGTGACGAGCTTGTAGATCTGCTATTTTGTCAATAGCTAAAGCATAACATGATGCCGACACCAAATTGGGTTCCCGTTCAGAATGGGGTAAAAACATTCCCTCCGAAAAAGAATATATACGGTATTCGAAGATTACCGTATATATATTACGGGTAATCTATATTAGCAACCTACTATAAGGCAGAGAGAAAAGCCTGGTCACAGATATATTATTTCCCGACCAAATCACAACACTTTGTTTCATTCACGGAGAATGTAAACTGATTCATAATAAAGCATCAACGTCATTTCCTTGAGCGGTATATTATTATACTTCGGCCAAAATCCCACAATTTCCGCCAATGTGGGCTAGAGGACAGTTTGACCAAGTTTCTCTCTCTGGGGTTGAATTGGGCGGAGGAGAGGTCAGCACACACACACACACACACACACACACACACACACACACACACACACACACACACACACACACACACACACGCACACACAAAGTGCCAAGACATTTGGCACCCCTCTGTAACGGGGGTGAAGCAGCGTGTGTATACATGTGGTCCAGACTGGATTCCTCTGGCCCCAAAACGTCTGAGCGTGTGTGTGTGTGTGTGTGTGTGTGTGTGTGTGTGTGTGTGTGTGTGTGTGTGTGTGTGTGTGTGTGACAAATTGTCCGTCTCGCAGCAGCATGACATCACGGGGTTAAGAGGTCGGGCCCCGGAGACGACGACGATGCGACGCGATTGGTCGGTTTTCCCATGACCCCACGGGTCAGCGAGCAACATGCACACAAACATACGTGTGCCCCCTGCAGGATATAGTGTTACACACACGTGTGCGGGCGCACGCACACACACACACACTGTGTTTCACAAAGTCACAACAAAGTTAATCACAGCAAACTTATCCTCCAAAAAATCTCCCTCTCTCCCTCTCTCCCTCTCTCTCTCTCCCTCTCTCCCTCCCTCCCTCCCTCCCTCTCCCTCTCCCTCTCTCTCTCCCTCTCCCCTCTCTCTCACTCTCACTCTCTCTCTATCTCTCTCCCCTAACTGCTGATCATATTTAATGCATGGCAGACATGTTTATTTTCAAGGCCACTTTGGTAAAAGTCGTGTCATTACCATAAAGATTATTCGTGCAATTACGAGCGCTGCGTGGGAGGTCGAGGTGGTAATGGAGCAAGTGGGGGGGGGGGGGGGGGGGGGGGGGGGGGGGGGGGGGGGATTGTGCAGACATCATGCAAAGTATAAAATCCTTAAGTGTTCTGGGATTCTAACCCTAATGGAACTACGTTAAGAATCTACTGCTCTCAACAGATAAAATGTGAAATTGTTTTTTTATTACGCACACACACACGCACACAGAACTTTAAAGAGACCATTTATATCCACACACGCACGCACGCACGCACGCACAAGTTACAACGTTAAAGAAACCATTTATTTCCACATGCGCACACACACACACACACACACACACACACACACGCACAAACACACGCGTGTGTGCACACACACACACACACACACACACACCCATACACACACACGCCGCGACATCTGAGGCATGCCAGAGACGAGTGACTCTTTGTTCTAGCAGGACAATGAGTTATTTGACAGTGCAGCTACACTACACTGTTATACTATACAGTACACTGTACACTATTATACTATACAGTACACTGTTATACTACAGTACACTGCAAGTAAGACGCGTGAACGCAGCTCGTAAATTGCAATAACAATTAGAATAAATTACGTACTTTTCTTTTCTCCTTTTTTAAAGTTAGCTTTTTAGTGTGGCGCGCTATGAGCTTGTGGGTCTGCTATTTTTGAAAAATCTAAGAACGACTGACATATAGAAACATAGCTTTTTCTGAAAAACTGTCAGGATGTGGAAGACCTTTTTTTTAGAATCTGATCTCAGGTCAGAATGGGGGTTAAAACCATTCAATATGACTTATTATGACTAAAACTAAAATCTAAATGTTCTGCCAAAAACAACCCCGGTTCTGGTTCCTAGATGAAGCATGTTTGCACTGCCTCTGCGATGTTTTCCGGGCCCACAAGGATGCTGTCAAATCCAAAGTGCATTGTTGTGCATGCAGAATGATCAGAAGAGCCGACTGAAGAGAAGCACTCTTTGTTTTGTGCACCCTAGAGAGAGTTTGCCTCTTAAAATACATCTGGTATAATGTCTCTCAAAGGGATTCTCACCTGGTGTGAATAATAAGGTCAAATAAATGAACAAAAACACCTTCGAAATGCAGGAGGCGTAAGTCTCTGAAATGTTTTGACTGATGCGTTACTCTGTAAAAAAAAAAAAAAAAAAAAAAAGACTGGAGTTTGTGTGCTTTTATATAGTTCCATTCCATGCTGCTACAGTCAAATCCCCCCCAAGTGCACTTCATATGATATTAACATGACAGATGCCGCCAGCATCTTTCAAAATAAAGGTCGCTATATACAGTGCCAGCAGATATGGCAGATATTTATATCATTAAGAAAAGCCATAAAGATGTGTATACACGTCTCCTGAGTCTGATCAGAAAGGACCTTCTATAGAAACAACGTCCTTAGCAAACATTCAAGGGCTGCGAATCTTTAGGTGTCCCACGATTCGATTCGATTCGATTCGATTCCGATTCTTGGGGTGACGATTCAATTCAAAAACGATCTTTTCGATTTTTCCGATTCTCGATTAAAAAAATATTTTTTTTTCCGATTCTAAAGCAGTTATTTTAATTTTTATTAAAAACAATTAAATAGAATTTTAGCATGATCTACTCCAGTCTTCTGGCATGAAAGCAGAGTACATTTAGTAAAAAGCTTGTATAATTGTAAAGGTTTTATCAACTGAATGATTTAAACACACAAAGGTTAAATCCAAGAGTAAGAACATGTCTAATTTATTTAGCTTGCACAAATTTGAACCGGTACAAAAGTTAAAAATCTCTTCTCACTCAATACCAGAACAATACATTAGTATTAAAACAGGTGTAAAATAAATACAATTGGCAGGCTTAGCTTAGCTGGTAGTAAATGCACTATGCAGAAACCCAGGCCATAATGCATTGCATGCACAGGTACATTTGTGCAAGAAAAAAATAAAGAAAAAAAAAAATTGGAAAATGAGAATCGATTCTGAATCGGACGGCATTAGAATCGCGATTCTAACTCGAATGGATTTTTTTTGACAGGCCTATTGTGATATTAACATTTGTTAGTGTTAAATGTCTTTCTTTAGCACTGCACTCCATGCTGTAGTAGGACCTACCTCCGCTGTTGGCGCCCCCTGGAGGCAATCAAACATTCTACAGAAGACCTGCAGGACATGAGGGACCAAAATACATTAGTCTCGCGTTGCCAGACTGTTGCCTCTCGCAGTTTCCAAATGCTTTCCGTCGTACGGTCTGGAGCAACAGAAGCTCTGATCGTGCATGAGTGAAATATAAATGCTTCCGTCATACAGTCTGGAGCAACGGAAGCTCTGATCATGAGTAATATATAAATGCTTCCGTCATACAGTCTGGAGCAACAGAAGCTCTGATCATGAGTGAAATATAAATGCTTCCGTCATACAGTCTGGAGCAACGGAAGCTCTGATCATGAGTAATATATAAATGCTTCCGTCATACAGTCTGGAGCAACGGAAGCTCTGATCATGAGTGAAATATAAATGCTTCCGTCATACAGTCTGGAGCAACAGAAGCTCTGATCATGAGTCAAATATAAATGCTTCCGTCATACAGTCTGGAGCAACAGAAGCTCTGATCATGAGTGAACTATAAATGCTTCCATCATACAGTCTGGAGCAACGGAAGCTCTGATCATGAGTGAAATATAAATGCTTCCATCATACAGTCTGGAGCAACGGAAGCTCTGATCATGAGTGAAATATAAATGCTTCCGTCATACAGTCTGGAGCAACGGAAGCTCTGATCATGAGTGAAATATAAACGCTTCCGTCATACAGTCTGGAGCAACGGAAGCTCTGATCACGAGTAATATATAAATGCTTCCGTCATACAGTCTGGAGCAACAGAAGCTCTGATCATGAGTGAAATATAAATGCTTCCGTCATACAGTCTGGAGCAACGGAAGCTCTGATCATGAGTAATATATAAATGCTTCCGTCATACAGTCTGGAGCAACGGAAGCTCTGATCATGAGTCAAATATAAATGCTTCCGTCATACAGTCTGGAGCAACAGAAGCTCTGATCATGAGTGAACTATAAATGCTTCCATCATACAGTCTGGAGCAACGGAAGCTCTGATCATGAGTGAAATATAAATGCTTCCATCATACAGTCTGGAGCAACGGAAGCTCTGATCATGAGTGAAATATAAATGCTTCCGTCATACAGTCTGGAGCAACGGAAGCTCTGATCATGAGTGAAATATAAACGCTTCCGTCATACAGTCTGGAGCAACGGAAGCTCTGATCATGAGTGAAATATAAACGCTTCCGTCATACAGTCTGGAGCAACGGAAGCTCTGATCATGAGTGAAAT
>NC_139700.1:46650061-46688870 GCF_964188405.1 Protomyctophum parallelum
GGCACAACAGTTTAAGTGCCAGAGACGTTAAGACGAGTTGAATCCAATTATGCACTGATTGCCATGGACGATAAGACGAGTTTGAGTTTTCTTTTTAATTATTATTATTATTATTTTTCTTTTTTTTAATCCATATTTTGAAAATTCCTCTAATCTGGTGTGCAGTAAATGACATGCACATTACATGCATAATATAATTACATTTTCTTTCTTTTATCTTAATGGGGTAATTGGCAACGAAAGCCAAAACTGGTGCTGAAAGGGTTTTAAAAAGATTTTTTTTTTTTTATAAAAAGCTTCTAATATATTATTTAGGCCCCGGAATCTATAAATCTCACATAATTAAGGCAACCGGCGCCGGTTCCACGCGCTGCACAGGGTGCCCTTTTTTTCACTTGAGCACGGGTCTGCCCCTCTAAATGTCTGTGCACGCCACTGAGGAAAAATGTCTGTCGACTACCTTTTTTCACAGACGAAAACTAAATGAAAACTAAGCTATGATGACTAAAAAGAAGACTAATATATTGCAATTTTCGACAACATATTTAAACTATAGACTAAAATGTTAGGAAGGGACTATAGTGGACAAGAGATCCAGTATAAGTCATTTTACACTTTGTTGCATGCTGAAAATAGCAGATCTACAAGCTCACAACGCGTCACGCTGTGAGCTCGTAGATCAGCTATTTTCAGCAAGTGTAAAATCAGTCATTTACGACACCATCAAGGCCCGCCAATATACATTTTACTGTATATTTAAAAAGCCATATGACATTTACTCGACTAACACTAGACTAACACATTCAAGGTGACTACAATCTGACTAAAACTAAATGAAAACTATTCAAAAGACTATGTCTTAACCCCATGTCTGAACGGGCACCCATTTTTGGTGTTGGCATCATGTTATGCTTTCTTTTTAAATCGAAGAACGACTGACATTTTTAGAATCTGATCTCCGTCAGAATGGGTTAATCAGACCAGTGTGTGTCCAGTGGAAACCTCGTATAAATCCGATCTCAGGTCAGAATGGCTTAAAAAACTAAAATCTAAATTTGCTGCAAAAGCCACACTGTGGGCCTGGAGTTTGACCGGTTGCGTGCTGAAAATATCTACAGGCTTTGTAGATCCACCAAACATTTAACCAATTTTGACCTGAAATCAGATTCTAAAAATGTCTTGTACATCCTGACAGTTTTCTGAAAAAGCCATGTTTCTATGTTTTTATTCCATTTTGTTTAGTTTCCGTCATGCATGTGAAAAAAGGACGGGAGCGGCAGAAGTGTCTTCAGGCACGCACACGCACACACACGCGCACACGCACGCGCACACGCACACACACACACACACACACACACACACACACACACACACACACACACAACACACACACACACACACACACACACACCGCCCTCACCGTGCAGGTCGTCAAATAAGGGCCTGTTATGCAATTGCATTGAAGCCTAATCATTTGAAAAGAAAGATGATACTCATCATCAGACCAGCTATACACTGAGAGAGAGATGATACTCATCATCAGACCAGCTATACACTGAGAGAGAGATGATACTCATCATCAGACCAGCTATACACTGAGAGAAAGATGATACTCATCATCAGACCAGCTATACACTGAGAGAAAGATGATACTCATCATCAGACCAGCTATACACTGAGAGAGAGAGCCAGTGGCCTGCATGCACATCCTGCTTCACACTGCCCTGAACCTCATCCCTCTCAGCGCGCAGCGAGTCAGGCTTATATCCCATTCTGACCTGAGATCAGATTCATACAAGGTTTTCCACTGGACACACCACTGGTCTGATTAACCCATTCTGACCTGAGATCAGATTAAAAAAATGTCAGTCGTTCTTCAATTTTTCAAAATAGCAGACCTACAAGCTCGTATCGCGCCACTCGGTGGCGCGATATGAGCTTGTAGATCTGCTATTTTTCAATAGCTAAAGCATAACATGATGCTGACACCAAAATGGGTGCCCGGTCAGAATAGGATATTATCCCTAATAATATTGGACTTGAATGTCTATGAGTAACAACGCTATATAATGCTCACTTTCGCTCCACATGATTCCGCGGTTAGCAACACTTGAGCACACGCGTCCAGGCCCAGATTAACAGTGGAATTTACTAGAGCGTAAGCTCCGGGGGGGCCCACAGCTTGCAGGGCCCTGTGTGTGTGTGTGTGTGTGTGTGTGTGCGAGACTATTTTCAAATATAGGTACAGCTGTTGCTTCAGTCGAAACCATATTCATGGCTCACCGATTTGTAACACACCTCGGGAACCCCATGCAGCTATAGTATAGTGTTTGTGGTCGTCCAACAGCTTCTTTACCACTTGGTGCGGGCATTGCTGGTTCTAGGAGTGGTCGCAACCACTCAAAAACTATATGTTGCCTAAAACTAAACAGAGACAATTCTGTCAACAAATTAAGACCAGACTAAATTGTCGGGGAGGTCACTCTCCGAAAATAGCAGATCTACAAGCTCACACAACGTCGCACTGCGACAGGGTGACTAAAATATTACTAAAACTAAAGAAAGGAACGCAAAGGAATTAAATGAATCAAATGTTGACGTCGACAAACAATAAACACAGACAATATTTCCATTTGTAATGGATTGCATTTTTGTGGGGCTTTTCTATGCACTATAGGCTACGTGCCTACTCAAAGTGCGTTACAATGGTCCATTCATTCAGGTGAACACACTCAGTGTCTTGCCCAAGGACACTTTGACACGTAGACAGGAGGAGGAGCCGGGATTGGAACCGCCGACCCCCAGGGATCATCGGTCGACCTGCTCTCTACCTCCTGAGCCACAGCCAGCCTCCCCATTTGAACCTTCCAACAGGCTATAGTTTGTGGAGAGAAAGTAGAGCAGGCGAGGACGAGGATGAACTGGGAAGGACTGTATATGTTTTAAAGGAAGGAACAGCTGGGGATGGAGGGAAGGATGGGAGGGAGGGAGGGAAGGAGGGAAGGAAGGAAGGAAGGAAGGAAGGAAGGAAGCGAGGAGGGCTGCAGGAAAGTGAAACGTCAGTGTGAATGAGTTACTAGGCCTGTAGTAACATGGATGACCTACATTATTGTAATGGACCTGGGGGGGGCGGAGAGAGAGAGAGAGAGAGGATAGAGTGGTGATGATAGTAGGAGAGAGAGGCAGAGAGAGAGTTTTAGACACAGTGTGTGTGTGTGTGTGTGTGTGTGTGTGCGTGTGCGTGTGCGTGTGCGTGTGCGTGTGCGTGTGTGTGTGTGTGTCAGTACATTCCTGTAGAGCGCTAGAGTATGATGACATTTCACATTGTTTTCGTCGACTGAAACCGAGACGAAAAATGCTCGTCGACTTTACCTATTTTCACTGAAAAAACAAATGGAAACTAAGTGAAAACTAAGCTACGATGACTTAAACTAGAAGACTAAATATACTGACAATTTCGTCGACAAATAAAAACTAGACTAAAATGTTAGGAAGGGACCTAGAGGACAAGAGATCCACTATAAGTCATTTTACACTTGGTTGCATGCTGAAAATAGCAGATCTACAAGCTCACAACAGGTCACAGCTCATTACGACGGCATCAAGGCCCGCCAAAATAGATTTCAGTCGACTAAATTAACTGTAGATTTAGTCGACTAAAACTAGACTAACACTAACACATTCCAGGTGAAAAAAACGAAATGAAGTTTCAGTCCAAAGACTAGGACTAAACTAAGGATAGAAATTTGCTGCCAAAAACAACACTGCATCCTACCCCGTTTTCCTCCTCCCCATTCTGGAGACTTTTTTTAAATATTTATCGCAAAGAAGAACTGTGTTCCAGAAATAAACAGTTTCACTCATATGGATATTAAGAAGCAGCAGACGCAGACAAAACGCTAATGTTGCTTCCGCCAAATTATTTAGAATTTTCCCCCAGGATAATTTTGCCATCACAATAACTCATGATGAATCAACCATAATACTGTACATCCTAACAGTGTGTGTGTGTGTGTGTGTGTGTGTGTGTGTGTGTGTGTGTGTGTGTGTGTGTGTGTGTGTGTGTGTGTGTGTGTGTGTGTGTGTGTGTGTGTGTGTACTGTGGATCACATGCGAGTGTGTGCGATGTTCCATACTCGCCCGATTCTCAAAACACAACGTTATTTAATTCAGAGATGTGTGTTAAGCCATTCTGACCTGAGATCAGATTCTATAAATGTCTTCCACATCCTGACAGTTTTCTGAAAAAGCTGAGTTTCTATGTCAGTCGTTCTTCGATTTTTCAACAAATAGCAGATCTACAAGCTTGTAGCGCGCCACTCGGTGGCGCGCTATGAGCTTGTAGATCTGCTATTTTTCAATAGCTAAAGCATAACATGATAACACCAAAATGGGTTCTCGACCCAAAATGGGTTAATCCGACGGAGCATTAGTTCAACATGCTCCCGTGCTTGCGGTTATGGTTATAGGTTAGGGTATGTATCCTATACGTTCCTGGAGAATGCCACTTCTCTCTCTCTCTCTCTCTCTCCTGGGACCTGGTGGGGTTTTAACTCATTCTCTGTGTTATCATGATCCATGTAAATGCTCTCGTAAGTGGAAAACAAATAAACAAACACCATAGCTTGTGGTGTGATGATTAATTAATCATGTGTGCATTTCCATGTGTGTGTGTGTGTGTGTGTGTGTAGGGCCCGACAAGCCTATGGCTTCTCCCTAACCCTTTTTCGGAACGGACAGGACATGACCTATGGACACTATAAAATAAAATAAATAAAATAAAGAGAAAAGAGAAAAAAAAATGAAAAATGATGCAAACTGTGTGCAATGTATGAATGTATGTCCTCCTTCCGAAAATAAACTGAACTGAACTGTGTGTGTGTGTGTGTGTGTGTGTGTGTGTGTGTGTGTGTGTGTGTGTGTGTGTGTGTGCGTGCGTGCGTGTTCACATGCGTGCATGTGCATATGGACAGTGTCTCCGGCCATGCAGCATGCTGGGTGAATGACCCTGACCGTTCCATATGGCATATGTTGTGGTGTCCTGTGGGTATGCGGTATGGGGAGGGGGGGGGGGAGGGGGGGCTTGTAGCCGAGTGGGTGTACTAGTACTAGAGAAGCCTGTCTGGTGACATGAAGGTCAACGAACTGGCTCGCCTCGCGGCCTCTCGCCCCAATGTCTATGTGTCGGAGGAGGAGGAGGAGGAGAAGAAGTGTCCCTATGGGCGCCACCATGACATCCCCGAGTGCTCGTCAACCACAGCCTGAGGCAGTGTTAATGGAGAGACAGCAGTGTGCATCCAAAGAGGAGCAACACACACTGAAACAGCAGAGCAGAAGGATGCAGCCATATAAATGCTGGAGAGACAGCCGGTGAGAAAGGACTGTTTATTTGTGACAGATCATGCCAGTTGCATGGACACTTGTTTGTTGTTGTTGTTTGTGATGACTTGAGTTGGAGTTAACCCATTCTGACCTGAGATCAGATTCATACGAGGTTTCCACTGGACACACACTGGTCTGATGAACCCATTCTGACCTGAGATCAGATTCTAAAAAATGTCAGTCGTTCTTCGATTTTTCAAAAAATAGCAGACCTACAAGCTCGTATCGCGCCACTCGGTGGCGCGATATGAGCTTGTAGGTCTGCTATTTTTAAATAGCTAAAGCACGACATGATGCTGACACCAAAATGGGTTCCCGTTCAGAATGGGTTGAAGGAAACATGATGGCCAATTGGACATGATCGTTGGACATGATTATTTGATTTAAAATACATTTGAATTGAGTATTGATTGATAAAAAACGGTTCAATGATGCTAATTAATTAAGTTTATTTAATTTACATTTCATGAGTTTATTATGTTTAAAAACGAATTGAGCAAAACATGTATTGATTTAAAATGAATTGATAAAGTGACACTATTAAGTAAGAATGATATTTACAGGTGTTTAAAACATATGCAAAGTATGTGTATTGATTTAATGTGCATTACACTTACATTTGTTTTTTAGCTTCCCTTTAAGGTTTTTCACCTGACTTACTGACTTACCGCTTACACAATGCCTGTACAACTGTACTCAACTACAAAGTAAAGAAGAGTAAAAAGAAGGAAACTGTGTGGTCATTGTTTGAGTGAAACCCAGTTACAATCTCCATATGGTCTGTGCCATCCCTTTCAAGCAGGGAAACTGCAAAGAATACTAAATAGCTTGACAGTTAATGTTGTGGGGTTGTGGGGTTGCTATAGAGAGAGAGGCGAGGCGAGGAGACGGTGTTTGAGTCGCTGTAGCTCCAACACGCTGAGCCCCGGATTTAATCAGACCAGTGTGTGTCCAGTGGAAACCTCGTATGAATATGATCTCAGGTCAGAATGGGTTAAAATGATTGGCTTTGCCGCAGCAGCACAAGAAACATACCCCGAGTGGTTGAGGGTCACTGACATAAAGAGGGTGGCTATAGCCCTGTAGGCTAACTGTCAGAACGTGTGCTGTGTCTCTCAGTAACAGAACAGCCCTGTTAACTTCCTTGTCTATTTCCCTCCCCGGGCCGGAACACATGCATGTATAGCCAATACCCACACAGTGACACCTCCCTCAATCACAGTAACAGAACATGCATGTATATATATGTGTACATATAGCACCCCCAGGGTTGCAATATCGTTACCTAAAACGACTACCTTTTTTTCAAAATGACAGGAAACTGAATAACAACTAAAAATGTTACAGGGTGGGACTGGTGGAGAAGAGATGGAGTAGAACTAAAAGACAGTGGGTCCACAGACACTATAGCGTATCATTATTTTATGGGATTTTAGCGGTGTTATTCAGGATACATGGAGATAAGAGTTAGACCAGGGGTGGGCAACTTTGACAATGGAGAGGGCCACACTCACTCCAGAGGGCCACTATAGTTCCACACTCACTCCAGAGGGCCGCTATAGTTCCACACTCACTCCAGAGGGCCACTATAGTTCCACACTCACTCCAGAGGGCCGCTATAGTTCCACACTCACTCCAGAGGGCCGCTATAGTTCCACACTCACTCCAGAGGGCCACACTCACTCCAGAGGGCCGCTATAGTTCCACACTCACTCCAGAGGGCCACACTCACTCCAGAGGGCCGCTATAGTTCCACACTCACTCCAGAGGGCTGCTATAGTTCCACGCTCACTCCAGAGGGCCACTATAGTTCCACGCTCACTCCAGAGGGCCGCTATAGTTCCACGCTCACTCCAGAGGGCCGCTATAGTTCCACGCTCACTCCAGAGGGCCACACTCACTCCAGAGGGCCGCTATAGTTCCACGCTCACTCCAGAGGGCCGCTATAGTTCCACACTCACTCCAGAGGGCCGCTATAGTTCCACACTCACTCCAGAGGGCCGCTATAGTTCCACGCTCACTCCAGAGGGCCACTATAGTTCCACGCTCACTCCAGAGGGCCACTTTAGTTCCACACTCACTCCAGAGGGCCACTGTAGTTCCACACTCACTCCAGAGGGCCACTATAGTTCCACACTCACTCCAGAGGGCCACTATAGTTCCACACTCACTCCAGAGGGCCACATTGCAAATTAGCCTAATGTCGTAGCAAAACAATTGCTGATGTTTTGAGCTTGTAGATTGGCTACTTTTGCTATATTTCCATATTCATTTAAAATGCATTTACTTATGTTAACATTATGAACTAAATACCAAATACATTGGACATAAAAAGGCAATAACATTTCAATACTAGTCATTAAGCTACATATTTAGACTGTATTTAAAGCAGGTCATGTTTGCATGTTTGGAATCGTTACAGCTGAAATCAATAATGTATCAGTATTCTGATAATAACCTGCGGGCCACATTGATTGATGGTGCGGGCCGCCAGTGGCCCATGTATAAGTTAGACGATGAAGGGCCAGAATGCACTCGGGACCACTTGGCCGATGTTGTGGTTAGTGTGAATGCTGCGTACCGTTCCCCCAGAGCGGATCGCCCAACCGTTCACGGGTCCGCATGGAGGTGTATAGTCTCGGGACCGATTGAAGTGTACTCGGATACGGATCGATGCAACGTGAAAGCATTGAATACAGTCGATTGAAGTGTACTCAGGTACGGGTCGATGCAACGTGAACGCATTGAATACAGTTGTAATGAAGTGTACTCGGGTACAGGTCGATGCAACGTGAAAGCATTGAATACAGTTGTAATGAAGTGTACTCAGGTACGGGTCGATGCAACGTGAACGCATTGAATACAGTTGTAATGAAGTGTACTCAGGTACAGGTCGATGCAACGTGAAAGCGTTGAATACAGTTGTAATGAAGTGTACTCGGATACGGGTCGATGCAACGTGAAAGCATTGAATACAGTTGTAATGAAGTGTACTCGGGTACGGGTCGATGCAACGTGAAAGCATTGAATACAGTTGTAATGAAGTGTACTCAGGTACAGGTCGATGCAACGTGAAAGCATTGAATACAGTTGTAATGAAGTGTACTCGGATACGGATCGATGCAATGTGAAAGCATTGAATACAGTTGTAATGAAGTGTACTCAGGTACAGGTCGATGCAACGTGAAAGCATTGAATACAGTTGTAATGAAGTGTACTCGGATACGGATCGATGCAACGTGAAAGCATTGAATACAGTTGTAATGAAGTGTACTCGGATACGGGTCGATGCAACGTGAAAGCGTTGAATACAGTTGTAATGAAGTGTACTCGGATACGGGTCGATGCAACGTGAAAGCATTGAATACAGTTGTAATGAAGTGTACTCGGGTACAGGTCGATGCAACGTGAAAGCATTGAATACAGTTGTAATGAAGTGTACTCGGATACGGGTCGATGCAACGTGAACGCATTGAATACAGTTGTAATGAAGTGTACTCGGATACGGATCGATGCAACGTGAAAGCATTGAATACAGTTGTAATGAAGTGTACTCGGATACGGATCGATGCAACGTGAAAGCATTGAATGCAGTCGAATGAAGTGTACTCAGGTACAGATCGATGCAACGTGAACGCATTGAATACAGTTGTAATGAAGTGTACTCGGATACGGATCGATGCAACGTGAACGCATTGAATACAGTTGTAATGAAGTGTACTCGGATACGGGTCGATGCAACGTGAAAGCATTGAATACAGTTGTAATCCCTGAGACAAACCTTAGGAAACCAAAACTAAACAACCTACTGTACTCTGACTCTCTCAGTCCCTGAGACAAAGCTTAGGAAACCAAAACTAAACCACCTACTGTACTCTGACTCTCTGAGTCCCTGAGACAAAGCTTAGGAAACCAAAACTAAACAACCCACTGTACTCTGACTCTCTGAGTCCCTGAGACAAAGCTTAGGAAACCAAAACTAAACAACCCACTGTACTCTGACTCTCTGAGTCCCTGAGACAAAGCTTAAGAAACCAAAACTAAACCACCTACTGTACTCTGACTCTCTGAGTCCCTGAGACAAAGCTTAGGAAACCAAAACTAAACAACCTACTGTACTCTGACTCTCTGAGTCCCTGAGACAAAGCTTAAGAAACCAAAACTAAACCACCTACTGTACTCTGACTCTCTGAGTCCCTGAGACAAAGCTTAGGAAACCAAAACTAAACAACCTACTGTACTCTGACTCTCTGAGTCCCTGAGACAAAGCTTAGGAAACCAAAACTAAACAACCTACTGTACTCTGACTCTCTGAGTCCCTGAGACAAACCTTAGGAAACCAAAACTAAACAATCTACTGTACTCTGACTCTCTGAGTCCCTGAGACAAAGCTTAGGAAACCAAAACTAGACAATCTACTGTACTCTGACTCTCTGAGTCCCTGAGACAAAGCTTAAGAAACCAAAACTAAACCACCTACTGTACTCTGACTCTCTGAGTCCCTGAGACTATAACATTAGGAATGCATTGCTTTCCGAATGTAAGGCGTTTACAAGGAAACCACTGTGACACGACTTTAGGAAGAATAGGCTGACCTAATTTCACTACTGAACTTGTAGTGGGGTCAGGAATGTGGTGTGGATATGTATGTACACACACACACACACACACACACACACACACACACACACACACACACACTTGTGTGCGCACAGACACACATGCATGTACACAGACATATTGTAGGCTGCATGCAAATACTGTACACAATCAAACAAAAATAACACAGTAATGTACAGACACCACATAAACAAACATATTATGAAACTGTGCACACGCACTCGCACACACACACACACACACACACACGCACGCACGCGCACACGCACACGCACACGCACACACACACAGCTTTCCCGCCTCTCCCTCTCTGACTGGCCAAAGGAATGCTCCATTTCCTGTGCGTTGTGAGCATGCTCAGTGCAGACCCACACAGTAAACCAGCCCCCCCCCCCAAAAATAAATAAATAAATAGTAAAAATAATTGAACGATGATTTTAATGATAATAATAGGCCAACATTAACCGATTCTACAAATGCCCTCTAAATCTGTAGTTCTCACATTCACCAACAAATATGCACGCACGGCACGCACGGTATACTGGTTCATGTTTGCGGCGCGGCGCGTTCGCGTATATATGGTCCACTTCCATCCCAGAATGCACTCTGTTCTGACCCGGAAGAAGGGGTGAAAAAGGTTTTAATGCTGCACGCTATTTGCATATTCCCCCCCCCCCCCCCCCTCCCCCCCCCCCCTCCCTTCCCCCACGCGCCTCCCCTTAGACAAAAAAAAAGAACAACAACTACTAATTACATGCTGGCTGGAACTATATCACACACAGCCTAGTATGATTACAGAAGAGGTGATTGCAGAATTAAAGAGTGGCTGGCTGTGTGTGTGTGTGTGTGTGTGTGTGTGTGTGTGTGTGTGTGTGTGTGTGTGTGTGTGTGTGTGTGTGTGTGTGTGTGTGTGTGTGTGTGTGTGTGTGTGTGTGTGTGTGTGAATCCGTGCCAGCAGGGCCGATTTCCCTGAGGGCCGGCCGGGGAGATTGCAGCTCTGCAGGCCTGTCTCACTCACTTAACTCACACACACACACACACGCACGCACGCACACGCACACACACACACAGGCTTTGGAGCAGGCACCAAACGCACACAAACATGCACACACACACATACATACTCCCTCTCGCTCACAGTCACACGAAGAATACTATTGCACGTACACACACACACACACACACACACACACACACACACACACACACAGTCTACGGACCCCCATTGAATAGCATTTCTATCTCTGGGACCCCCAATTTATATTGTACATTTTGAAAAAAGTAATGCCTTACATTACTCGATTACTCCCTGGGGAAAGTAACTAGTTACACTATACTCGTTACATTACTTTTTGCGCTACTCCGTAAAATCGCCTGAGATGCATTGTCACATCATTTGCCACTTAATTAATCTTCAGGAGGAGGACATACACAAGATCTTATGTCTTTAACCCATTTTGCGCGGGAACGCCTTTTGGTGTCATAGCATCATGTTATGCTTTTAGCTATTGAAAAATATCTGATCTACAAGCTCATAGCGCGCCACTCGGTGGCGCGCTATGAGCTTGTAGGTCTGCTATTTGTCTGCTTGTAGGTCTGCTATTTTTGAAAAATCGAAGAACGACTGACGTAGAAACGTGGCTTTTTCAGAAAAGTGTGCAGGCGTGAGGTCTGTTCCTCCTGACGTGAGGTCTGTTCCTCCTGACGTGAGGTCTGTTCCTCCTGACGTGAGGTCTGTTTCTCCTGACGTGAGGTCTGTTCCTCCTGACGTGAGGTCTGTTCCTCCTGACGTGAGGTCTGTTTCTCCTGACGTGAGGTCTGTTCCTCCTGACGTGAGGTCTGTTTCTCCTGACGTGAGGTCTGTTCCTCCTGACGTGAGGTCTGTTTCTCCTGACGTGAGGTCTGTTTCTCCTGACGTGAGGTCTGTTTCTCCTGACGTGAGGTCTGTTTCTCCTGACGTGAGGTCTGTTTCTCCTGACCTGAGGTCTGTTCCTCCTGACGTGAGGTCTGTTTCTCCTGACGTGAGGTCTGTTTCTCCTGACGTGAGGTCTGTTCCTCCTGTCGTGAGGTCTGTTCCTCCTGACGTGAGGTCTGTTCCTCCTGTCGTGAGGTCTGTTCCTCCTGACGTGAGGTCTGTTTCTCCTGACGTGAGGTCTGTTTCTCCTGACGTGAGGTCTGTTCCTCCTGACGTGAGGTCTGTTCCTCCTGACCTGAGGTCTGTTTCTCCTGACCTGAGGTCTGTTCCTCCTGACGTGCCGTAATCATCATCGGAGGCGATGCCATGTGGTAGGAATAATGTACCACGAGAAATTAATTAGGCTTTAGTCTAGAAATACTGACATACTGTAAAAAATAGAGGGAAGCAGACACACACACACACACACACACACACACACACACAGGAACAGCTAAACAATAGAGCTGTGCGTGTGTGTGTGTACATGTGTGTCTCTCTTCAGAGTATCCTACTGACAGCACTGCCAAAATCCCTATAACACCTTTTGCTAACACACATACGTGCACGCTGGCGTGTGCGCGTACACACGCACACACGCACAAGCACACACACACACGCACGCCCCTCCATAACACATCTGTCATGACAGACGACTCTCCCTCTCTCTCCCTCTCACACACACACACACACACACACACACACACACCCATCATTACAGTTAAGCAGATTGCAATCAGCCACAGCAACACACTCTGTCTGCCTCTCTGACATAAATATCTGTTGTTATCGACGATGGAGAGAGAAAAATAAGGACGAACGTACACACACACACACACACACACACACACACACACACACACGTACACACACACACACACACACACACACTACGGTGTCAGCAGAACAGTCTTACAGCCGAAAGCGAACATCAGCACAAAGCAGTAGAACGCACGCATGCGCACACGTACGTACGCACGCACGCGACACACATACACACACACACACACACACACACACACACACACACACACACACACACACACACACACACACACACACACACACACACACACACACACACACACACATCATGTCACTGCATGGCCTGTAAAGTCCTCTCCGCTCCGTTCCGTGTGAGACGTGGCGTGTGGAGTTCTTCTCATCACGTCTGAGTAACACGGTATACGCGTTATAGCGCGTACACCGTGTCACTCAGAATGGGAAATGGTGCATTAATATATAGCACTTTCATCCAAGGCGCTTTACACAGATGGTGCTTCACACTCACGCACGCACACACGCACACACACACACACACACACACACACACACACACACACACACACACACACACACACACACACACACACACACACACACACACACACACACACACACACACACACACACACACACACACACACACACACACACACACACACACAAATAGTGACCACAGTTGAAGGCTGTAAGCCGTATAGGTTACATGAGTGTTCTTCCAGAAGAGCTTTGTTGCAACAGCAACGCTGCAGTTCCTCCCCACGTACTGTACTTACAGTATATACGGTATTAAACCAATCCAAATGATGCTTACTGGTTTTTTGTTGGGGGGGGGGGGGGGGGGGGGGCTAGACTATAACACATTTAGGAGTGAGACCGATCTTTGCTATATAATAATGTAGATATAGCAACAAGAACCCCCAAAATAGGAAATTAAGCTCAACGGTTCTTTTTTTTCTTTCTTTTTTAAACGTTCTGTTTGTTACATTTTAGATTTTTTTTAATTTTAATTTTACAAATGCAGAAATAATTTGAGAGACGCTCGACGTTAAGGGCCGATTCATACTCCTATTTTACTGCTGTTTCGGCGCTGTAGTGCCGAAATGATTTCGGCTCGTCAGAAATTTTCAGTAGCACCGAAGAGCCGACTTTAGGACGGTACCCGCCGCCCCCCGAACCTCAAATGACGTCACATTGTAGGCTCTACAGAGCCCAATGACGTCACATTGTAGGCTCTACAGCGCCGAACCGACTTTTATTCAGCTCTAAAATAGGAGTATGAATCGGCCCTAAGAGACAAACAGACTGCACCGGCTGGCTGCTGGCTGCAGGATTAAAGGAGTGTGGGGTGCCATTTTTATTGTTTTCATTTCCTCAGCACTGTAATCAATATTGCCAATCCCACAGTCACTGCCAACGCCTACCGTTTGGTCTGGGGAGGGTGTGTAATAATAATAATAATAATAATAATAATAATAATAATAATAATAATAATAATGCATTTTATTTATAAAGCACTTTTCATCCTCACGAATCTACACGAGTCCTACAGCGTTGAAAGCATGAAAAAACAAAACAAAAAAACAGCATAAGCGATGCCATGATGGGACCCTGCTGGGCTAAACAAAAAGGGTTGAAATACAGGTAAGAAGAAAGACAAATTAATACTTTTACCGCCATCGCCGAAGCCCTCCGGCAATTGCTTTTTATAGTGCATTCGATCAAGCGACCCATAATGCTACTCACGTTAGCCGGTTAGCTAGCTGTGTTGTTAGCACAGCACTGGATCGTTCATCTTAGATCGTCGTCGCCATAAGAATCCATTCTATCCGTTTCTTTCAATCGCCTGTATCTCCTATTCCATTTTTGGATGAATCATGGTGAATTGTCTATAATATGACACATTGTGCGTTTAATCGCAATTGAAGAATACCGTCGTTTAATATATACATACTGTATATAAACTATACAGACTGTTAACTCCTAATTTCTGATGTTGATGTTTTTGAGGAGAGCTTCCCATGTACATTCTGTGGAGCAATTCTCATTTCATGGGAACACCAATTGGGGAAATTATTGCATATAGGAGCTGTGTGTGTGTGTGTGTGTGTGTGTGTGTGTGTGTGTGTGTGTGTGTGTGTGTGTGTGTGTGTGTGTGTGTGCGTGCGTGCGTGCGTGTGTGCATGCTCGCGCTTGTGCGTCTGTCTTATACAGGATAAATTACAGCCTCTTTATGAGCGTGGAATTAGTGTGCCTGCTATACAGCCTTAATGTCTTGAACAGTGACCCAGATCTGCAGTACGTGTGTGCGTGTGTGTGTGTGCGTGTGTGTGTGTGTGTGTTGATGAAATTGTCAGTATATTTAGTCTCAGGTTTAGTCATCATAGCGTATAGTATTTATTCATATAGTTATCATCAGTGGAAATACAGGTATTAGTTCTAATAAAGAGATTTATCGTTCGGACTCTCTCTCTCTCCCTCTTTATCCCTCTCATTCTGTAGTCACTCTCTCCTTCCCTTTGTTCTGACTTGATGCAACAACTTGTGGTTGTGTCTAGTCTGCAGTGGTGGAAAGTAACTAAGTACTTTTACTCAAGTACTGTACTTAAGTACAATTCTGAGGTATTTGTACTTTACTTGAGTGTTACCAATTTCCACTCCACTACATCAAGGCAAAATGTGTACTTTTCACTCCACTACAATTGGGCAGTCGAAACACAGCGGAAAGCCACACAACAGCTTGTAGTCCCAAATGCTGTATCGAACCATGTGACTTCCATTGGAAATGCATTGGGGCGGCCATGACACTTACATCTAGCATGCATCAATGTTGTATGCTAGATGGAAAGGTGTGAGTGAGGCCCTAAAGTCTGATCTTTCCCGTCTGAAGCACGGCATTCACAAAGGCTTCAAGGCAGACTGCTGCTGTGCCTTCCTATGTGTCCTCAGTCTAATGACGTTAACCCATTCATAGACCCGAGTTCGAAATTTAGAAATTGTCTTCGAAATCCAGTTCCAAAACAGTTTCCCTGAAATACCTGTGTTTATATATCAGTGGTTCTCAATATGTCATGTCAAGGACCCCCAGCCGACCCCCATCTGAAAATATGTTCCAGGGACCCCAGGGACCCCCCCCCCCCCCTCCCCCCCAGAATATCCAACTGCATTACATTCTTCTGGAAGGATTAGTCTGTTTAAGATGCGATGTCTAATCATCTGTCTAGTTTCCCTAATATAAGACTCTGGCAGGGCTGGCTCTACACTGACAGCTCAAAGATGGGATGTTCATATTTCTCTCTCTGCCTCCCTCTCTCTCTCTCTCTCTCTCTGCCTGTCTCTCTGCCTCTCTGCCTGCCTCCCTGTATCTCTGTCTCTCTGCCTGTCTCTCTGTCTCTATGTCTCTCTGCCTCTCTGTCTGTCTCTCTGCCTCTCTGTCTGTATCTCTGCCTCTCTGTCTCTCTGCCTCTCTGTCTGTCTCTGCCTCTCTGTCTCTCTGCCTCTCTGTCTGTATCTCTGCCTCTCTGCCTGCCTCCCTGTCTCTCTGTCTCTCTGCCTGTCTCTCTGTCTCTCTGCCTCTCTGCCTGTCTCTCTGCCTCTCTGCCTATCTGCCTGCCTCCCTGTCTCTCTGTCTCTCTGCCTGTCTCTCTGTCTCTCTGCCTGTCTCTCTGTCTCTATGTCTCTCTGCCTCTCTGTCTGTCTCTCTGCCTCTCTGCCTCTCTGTCTGTATCTCTGCCTCTCTGTCTGTCTCTGCCTCTCTGTCTCTCTGTCTCTGTGCCTGCCTCTCTGCCTCTCTGCCTCTCTGCCTCTCTGTCTCTCTGCCTCTCTGTCTCTCTGCATCTCTGCCTCTCTGTCTCTCTGCCTCCCTGTCTCTCTGTCTCTCTGTCTCTCTGCCTCTCTGTCTCTCTGCCTCTCTGCCTCTCTGTCTCTCTGCATCTCTGCCTCTCTGTCTCTCTGTCTCTCTGCCTCCCTGTCTCTCTGTCTCTCTGCCTCTCTGTCTCTCTGTCTCTCTGCCTCTCTGCCTCCCTGTCTCTCTGCCTCTCTGTCTCTCTGCCTCCCTGCCTCTCTGCCTCTCTGCCTCCCTGTCTCTCTGTCTCTCTGCCTGCCTCCCTGTCTCTCTGCCTCTCTGTCTCTCTGTCTCTCTGTCTCTCTGCCTGCCTCCCTGTCTCTCTGTCTCTCTGGCTCTCTGTCTCTCTGTGTCTCTGTCTCTCTGCCTGCCTCTCTGTCTCCCTGTCTCCCTGCCTCTCTGTCTCTCTGCCTCTCTCTCCCCACACAAATAAAGAGCATCACAAAAGGCCCATGTGAATGAATGAATAAATATCCCCTCCAGCTTGATGAGTCTAAAGAAGAATAATATTAAACAACGTGATGGTTGAACGGGGAGCTCTTTTGATCAATTTACCCGCACGGATGCGTTGGGAGGAAGATTGGAAAACCGATTCACCTGCGCGAGTGTGTGCATCCGGCAACACGTCGCATTGGCTGCGGTGAATGCTAATGCTTCAGCCCACCGTGTGTGTGTGTGTGTGTGTGTGTGTGTGTGCGTTTGTGCGTGCGTGCGTGTGTGTGTTCAGTGTTTCAACCAAACAAAAGCACCCATAGCGCTCTGCATCCTGAGCACACTGCTTTAGCTATTGAAAAATAGCAGATCTACAAGCTCATAGCGCGCCACCGAGTGGCGCGCTACGAGCTTGTAGGTCTGCTATTTTTGAAAAATCGAAGAACGACTGACATTTTTTTAGAATCTGATCTCAGGTCAGAATGGGTTAATCAGACCAGTGTTGTGTCCAGCGGAAAACCTCGTATGAATCTGATCTCAGGTCAGAATGGGTTAATAGGCGTTTCAGTCAGCCTGTATGCAAGAAGCCAACGGCAGTGCGCGTGCGCGAAACCGGTCTAGGATCGCTGAAGAAGGAAAGGCCAAAAAAACAGTTTGATATCAATAATGAAGCTTAATCGACGTAACGTTCCGTCAGAAGCTGGTTGAGATTTGATTTTTAATTGCCGGGACGTTCCCTATACATACATTTCGGCCATTTGAAAATAGCCGATCTAGAAGTTCACAATGCGTCGCAATGCGACACATTGTGAGCTTGTAGATCGGCTATTATAGATTTGTATGCATTTCATACATTTGAAACGTGACATTCTGCAACAATGAGCACTTTCTACTTTCGGTACTTTAAGGACATTTTGGAGCTGATACTTTGTGTAATAATTACCGCAAGTAAAACAGAATTCTATCAGACTTTTACTTATTTCTACATTGCATTATTGATATATCCATCCATCCCTCTCCCTCCCTCTTTCTCTCCCCCTCCCCCTCTCCCTCTCTCTCTCTCTCTCTCTCTCTCTCCCCCTCTCCCTCTCTCCCCCTCTCTCTCTCTCTCTCTCTCTCTCTCTCCCTCTCTATCTCTCCCTCTCTCTCTCTCCCCCTCTCTCTCTCTCTCTCTCTCTCTCTCCCCATCTACCCTTCCTCCCCCCTTCCGCCAATTCTCAATTCCATCATCCTCCCTTCCTACGCATGTGCACACATGCATGCATGCACGTGCGCACACACATAGACGCACACGCGCGCACACACACACACACACACACACACTCACTCACTCACTCACGCACGCACACGCACGCACACGCGCTGTTTGGTGGTGTGGAATGGCCTTTGAGTGAGGAGTAAATTGCTTGGCCTCTTGGTTCACAACCAATTCACAGGATGGCAGCTGGGCAGATTAAACCCACTCCCTGTGCGTGCGTGCGTGCGTGTGTGTATGCGCGCATGTGTGTGCGTGTGTGCGTGTGTGTGTGCATGTGTGTGTCTGTGTGTGTGTGTGTGCATTCGTGTGTCTGTGTCAGACCACCCATGCCACAGTCACCTTGCTGTCTATTTGTCTATCTGTGTCTCCACAACTGTCTGTCTGCATGTCTGCATGTCTGTCTGTCTGTCTGTCTGTCTGTCTGTCTGTCTGTCTGTCTGTCTGCATGTCCGTCTGTCTGTCTGTTTGCATGTCTGTCTGTCTGTCTGTCTGTCTGTCTGTCTGTCTGTCTGCATGTCCATCTGTCTGTCTGTCTGTCTGTCTGTCTGTCTGTCTGTCTGTCTGTCTGTCTGTCTGTCTGTCTGTCTGCATGTCCGTCTGTCTGTCTGCAATGAAAAAACAGTAAGAGACCATTGTAGACCAAAACACTAGACCCATAAGGGTCCATTTGGTTAAAAAATATATCATTTAACTGGGGGACAATTTACAATTTAGGCATTTAGCAGACGCTCTTAATCCAGAGCGATTTACATTAAGCAAGAACAAAAACATGGGAATACATCACATAAAAACATTTATCAAGAAACATGCGTAAGCTAAGAAAGTAACAGTGGAATATCTATATAATGAAACTATACATACACTATACATATAAACTATACATATGTACTATGGCGTGCTATGACCATACAATGCAATTATAGTGCTGTCTACATAACAATACAATTATAGTGCTGTCTACATAACAATACAATTATAGTGCTGTCTACATAACATGCTATAAGTCTGTATCAAATGCGATCTAAGTCTACAGAAATGCTACCCCCTGGAACTCCCTCAAGGACCCCTTGGGGGTCCCCGGACCACACTTTGAGAACCACTGCTGTAGCACACACACACGCATGTTGAATCTAGTTTGCATTAATGAGGATTTAGTTGACACAATAAAATAAAATGGCGATAGTATTCCGTGTGGGGCAGACGGCCTGTCACAGCCAGATTTGGGAGGCAACTTTCGTGGTTGTTTTCGTCTCAGATTTAGTCCGACGGAGCGTCACAGTATAACTCTATGGGGACACAAAAGCGACACAAAAGTAGGACCCGGAAGTATCTCAGGAGGGGGCGCTCACGCCACGGATAAAATACTGAATACTGACAATTTCGTCAACAAATAAAAACTACACTAAAATGTTAGGAAGGGACTAGTGGACAAGAGATCCAGAATAAGTGATTTTACACTTGGTTGTATGCTGAAAATAGCAGATCTACAAGCTCACAACGAGTTCCTATCCGGTCACCCAAAAATGAAAACACGGATACATTAACGCTTTTAGACCTGAGGAGACGATTCTTACAAATATCTTCTAAATCCTGTTTTCTGAAAAACCTCATGTTTCCATGTGTCGCTGGTTCTCAAACTATTTCACGTCAAGGACTCCCAGAATTATATGGCCCGCAGACCCCCCCCCCCCCATCTGAAAAGGTAACAAGACCACTCACCCCAATTCTGTTTTCCTCCCAGAATTTTCCCCAGTGAGGGGTGGGAGAGGCTGGACAGCAGACGGCTGGACTTTGAATTTCTCTAGCTATAAACTTTCATGACAGCAGAACAGCCTAGTTCAGCCTAGTACAAATATAATTTATGAAAAGCTACTACAGTGAAGTCTGTTCACAGAAGTTGTTGTAGGATATGTGGGGATTATCTGACGAGGTACCATTTGAGTTTCAAAACCTTACTAAATATTACTAAATTGTTTATAGGGTCAATATAAGTAAAATAATATGAAAACATGTTGTTCCAGGGACCCTCGACCCACAAGAAAAAATATTTGAGTTAAAATCGTTCGCTGTGCAGGAATAATATATATTCAAAGATTTGCGCCACATTTTCACGATAAAATAAATAAATATATATAGCAGATCTACACACGCACAACATGCGCAAGAGGCTTGTAGATCGGCTATTTTCAGCAAGTGAAATGATCAGCCATTACGACGGCATCAAGGCCCGCCAAAATACATTTTAGTCGACTAAATCTACAGTTGATTTAGTCGACTAAAATGCATGAGTAAAATCTTATGATATTTAGTCGACTAAAACGACACTAACACTAAGACATTCCAGGTGACTAAAACTGAATGAAAACTATATTCAAGAGACTATGACTAAAACTAAAATCTAAATTGGTACAATGTAGTGGAATGAGAGAGACAGAACGGGGACAAAGAGAAAAGCAATGATAGAAACTGTGTGTGTGTGTGTGTGTGTGTGTGTGTGTGTGTGTGTGTGTGTGTGTGTGTGTGTGTGTGTGTGTGTGTGTGTGTGTGTGTGTGTGTGTGTGTGTGTGTGTGTGTGTGTGCGTGCGTGTGTAAGGGTCAAAAGGTCAGAAAGATGCTGCACTGGAAATGATGAAAGCCTCTCATTGCGTCTACTATTGACAATACAATCCTCTCTCTCTCTCTCTCTGTGAATATACAGTATATTCTTCATATATTTCTGGGGGTCGTTGACATGGAATTGTTTGAGAACCACAGACACAGAAACATAGGGTTTTTCAGAACCACTGACACAGAAACATAGGGTTTTTCACTGACACAGAAACATAGGGTTTTTCACTGACACAGAAACATAGGGTTTTTCACTGACACAGAAACATAGGGTTTTTCACTGACACAGAAACATAGGGTTTTTCACTGACACAGAAACATAGGGTTTTTCACTGACACAGAAACATAGGGTTTTTCACTGACACAGAAACATAGGGTTTTTCAGAACCACTGACACAGAAACATAGGGTTTTTCACTGACACAGAAACATAGGGTTTTTCACTGACACAGAAACATAGGGTTTTTCACTGACACAGAAACATAGGGTTTTTCACTGACACAGAAACATAGGGTTTTTCACTGACACAGAAACATAGGGTTTTTCACTGACACAGAAACATAGGGTTTTTCACTGACACAGAAACATAGGGCTTTTCACTGACACAGAAACATAGGGTTTTTCAGAAAACGGTCAGACTTGTAGAATCTTGTGTCAGATCTAAATGGGTTGAACACAGCAGAAAACCACACATGTTTTGCAACTTTCCACATATTTCACAACGTCAAAACAGTTTCACAGCAAAAATAATAATAATAATATTTATAATAATTGCAAAATCAAGGATTTTAGCCCAGCCTAATCAAGGAGGTTTTTATTTTTTTCTGAAGAGCCTGACAGAAGGGTTGAAGTGTATGGTTAAACTGATAATCTTTACTGCAGGACCCCCAGGGACCCCCGCCCGGCCTCAACGACCCCCTGGAGGGGCCCCAGACCACACATGTGTATACAGTAGTCTCTCTCTCTCTGTCTCTCTCTCTCTCTCTCTCTCTCTCTAAATCACCCAATCAGGCGTGACATAGCTGCCATCATGGCTGAGGTCAGAGGTCAACTGCAGACAAACTAGAAGGAGGCGTATCCGACAGGGGGAGGAGGGAGGGGAGGAAGGAGAGGGGGGGGAGGGGCAGAAGGCCAAACGGCGTGCAAGGTTTCCCAGTTCGAACCCTGTGCGCTCCCCCCAGAGTTAGCGTCAAAGTGTCCTTGAGCAAGACTCTGAACCCCTAAGTGCTCACGATGTGCTGGTTGGTGCCTTGCATGGTTTCCTCCGCCACTGGTGTGTGAATGTGTGTGTGAATGTGTGTGTGTGTGTGTGTGTGTGTGTGTGTGTGTGTGTGTGTGTGTGTGTGTGTGTGTGTGTGTGTGTGTGTGTGTGTGTGTGTGTGTGTGTGTGTGAATGGGTGAAATGTAATGCACAATCTATGTGAAGCGCCTTGGATAAAGGCGCTATATATAAATGCACCGTTTACCAGTCATATCAAGGAGGAGGGACCCTGGGTTTTATAATGGCCAGCATAGGTCTCTGTGCCCTTTCTGAGGGGCGCTATAGAGACCCTTCTCCAATGCACGGCTTTTGAACTTTAGAAGATTACATCATGTGTCAGCCAAGTCTATGGACTTTTGAATGTGTGTTCAGAGCCCTCACGACGTCAATCGAATGGCAGCCAATAAGTCTATGGACTTTTCAATGTCTGTCTATAGGGCCGCGACCAAGCTGCCTCACGCTATACAGCAACATGCAGGAGATATCACCGATAAACCCCTTATTTATTTATTTTAACACATGCTGACCCGAGATCAGATTCACACGAGGTTTCCACTGGGACACACACTGGTCTGATTAACCCCATTCTGACCTGAGATCAGATTCTAAAAAAAATTCAGTCGCTCTTCGATTTTTCAAAAATAGCAGACCTACAAGCTCGTAGCGCGCCACTCGGTGGCGCGCTATGAGCTTGTAGGTCTGCTATTTTCCAATAGCTAAAGCATGACATGATGCTGACACCAAAATGGGTTCCCGTTCAGAATCGGACCTCGTGGCTCGGCAAGGCTTACCAAAACTATATACGGGTAAAGATGAGTTTAATGTATTCATAACCCTGTGGCCAGCGTGTAATAATAATAATACAGTATACCTCAACATGTATTAACAATTCATACACACAACTCCCACTGACGATTACAACACAGCCCATGAGTGTCAACATGGACAGTTACTGTAGAGTGCTTACAGTTTACATTAAGTGCTACAGTTAAGTGAATACCCACCCCCCCCCCCCCCCCCCCCTCACACGCACGCACGCACACCTCAATCCAGATTAAAGGGAGATTTAATTAACCGCGTACCTTTTAGTGTACTGTAATGCAAATACACACACACACACATCACAAACACACGCTATGTGTGTGCGCGCGTACACACACACACACACAACGCCATGTACTGCACTAATCCATCAATCAAATATATGAATACCAAAAACATGATGCATCCATTAATGCATGCATGCGCACGTGCACACACACACACACACACACACACACACACACACACACACACACACACACACACACACACACACACACACACACACACACACACACACACAGAGAAGCTAATCCATTATTTATGGGCGCGTTCCGGTTTGGGAAATGTTAATGCACACATCACCTGTAACCTTCACACATGGCGGAAGGTTACGCACGCACGCACACACGTACGTGAGTGTGCACGCACGCACACACACACACACACACACACACACACACACACACACACACACACACACACACACACACACACACACACACACACACACACACACACACACACACACACACACGTCGGAATGGCGGTGCAACGTAGCGGCCCCAAAACTCTACGTTATGTAAATGGAATTTACATAGCGCTTTTATCCAAAGTGATTTACATAGATTGTGCATTACATTCACCCATTCACACACACACACACACACACACACACACACACACACACACACACACACACACACACACACACACACACACACACACACACACACACACACACACACACACACACACAAGCCTCTGAAACCCAGGCGTTTTTATTTCCAGGGAGAACAAAAAAAAAAGTCTGGGTCCGAGTCCTTCTTCAATTCGATTCAATTCGGCATAGTGTAGCGCAAACGTCAATCATTCTCTGCTGATTTCTGATCGTCTGCACCTTTGTTAAATTGACACACATATTAGGCACACTCCTCTCTCTCTCTCTCTCTCTCTCTCGCTCTAATTAATTATAGTCTCATGTCGTGCAGCTGCGTCTATAGATCCTACCGGGAGCTTCCACAACAACCTGCATATCAGGAGCAATCAGGGGTTCATTCAGAGTCTTGCTCAAGGACACTTTGACACTAACTCTGCAGGGGGAGCTCACAGGGAATCGAACCGGGACCCAAGCGGCCACTCTATACCTCCTTATCCACTGCCGCCTAGCCTGAGCTAACGTGTTAGGTTTCTGGTCTAGAGGGGGCGGGTCGCGGCTGAGATTTGCGCACGCCCTGATTGGATCTCATCGATCTGTCCGTCACCACCAACCAAAATGAAAGCCTGGTACCGAGGCTAACTGCCACCTGAGCCCTGCATAGCTGTACCCTATAACTCATAACTTTCTCCAAGTAGTACTGCTTGTCAAAAATGTGAATTGCAGACTTGAAAAGAAAATAATCCAAGGCACTCCGTCTTTGGTGAAAAATGAAATAATTTATTTGGAAATGAGCAAGGCAAATAAATATTTATTTGCCTTGCTCATTTCCAAATAAATTCTCATTTTTGACAAGCAGTACTACTTGGAGGAAGGATACCTTTTGTCTATATGGTTTTACCTGCATCACCAAAGAGTACCTATCTAAGAGCCACTAACAGATCCCTGCAGCGCTTCCATTCCTCAGTCTATTTCATAACTTTGAATGGTTTAACCCATTTAGACAAAAAAAGGCTTCTAAATCCTGACAGTTTTCTGAAAAACCTAAATAATAATCCCCTATTATGGGACCATATAACATTTATCCAGCTCTTTTGAATGCATTCATTGCATAAACTATATAGATATATTTTCTGCCGATTCGGGCCGAAACCGAACAGGCCGAAAATGCACTCGGTGCCGCGCTACGAGCTTGTAGATCTGTAGATCTGTAGATCAATTCTTTAATAGCTAAAGTGTACCATAATGCTTAAAACACCAAAACGGGTTCCCGCCCTGAATGGTTCAAACCCATTGGGACCTTGAACCCATCCGTGTCACTTCAGATTTTAACCACTTTAACCAGATGCATGGAAAACAGCTGCTACTTTTTTGGAAAAACCCTGAAAATGTATGCAAATCATTGAATAATGTATTCCTTCACAGCAAATGTGTTTAACTCACATCTGAAGGTCACACAGAGGTCATGAGAGAAAACAACACCAAACAACACCATTTTTTTCTAAATAGTATAAGAATGTGAAGAAATCACAAACGCAGCTCTGAGCTTAGAGAGGCTATAGGGAATAATGAAAGGAGATAAATGCTCTATATCTCGCTTTCTTTATTCTTTATTCGCATGCCGCTTCAAGATGCTGCGTGTGTGCGTGCGTGCGTGCGTTCAACGTTGCCACAACGATTTACAGGCTTTTTCTACACCCTAGACAGACTGGCATTGAAAAACAAACTGCGATACACCAATGTACACACACATGCAGAACGTGCACACACACACACACACACACACACACACACACACACACACACACACACACACACACACACACACACACACACACACCAAATCAAGACTAGAAGAATACCCTAGCTTTGGAGGATTTTGTCCTAATCTCTCCATTATTTCTTCTTGCAAGAATACACACACACACACACACACACACACACACACACACACACACACACACACACACACACACACACACACACACACACACACACACACACACACACACACACACACACACACACACACACACACACACACACAGAGGACTGGAGATAATGAGGCTGCATTAGGCAACGATTAGGAAAGGCTGGGTAATAATGTTGAGGGTTAGGACAAGTTCACTGTCTGGGGGGGAGGGAGAGAGAGAGAGATTATTATTGCCTGCATGCTTTAGGAAATGTTTATTTTCATGCAGGTAATTTAATGTATCCAATCATTGCTATGCATTTGATGGGTTGAATAGGACTGTGAGATAAATGGTAAATGGTGCATTTATATAGCGCCTTTATCCAAGGCACTTTACAGAGATTGTGCATTACATTCACCCATTCACACACACATTCATACACCGATGGCAGCGGAAATGGCACCAACTAGCACATCGGGAGCAAATAGGGGTTCAGTGTCTTGCTCAAGGACTTGCGGTTACCATCCAGGCACCAGGGCTCGAGATTAACGGCGTCCCGACGTCCCGGGGACGGTAAAATATCTATTTGGGACTTAAATGTATCTCATTCGGGACGGTTTCGGGACGAGAGGAGTTTTTACACTGAAAATGCGCATTTCGTGTGCAGCGATGAGCAGCATGAGACCAGCAGCGCTGCCAGCGCCGTCATTCAGACAGTTGACAACAACAAATGCACACACCCTCATTCACCCAAAGAAATCCTAGGAATTATATTGCTTTTGCCCCGTGGATGGGACATTTATATTTAAAGATTTAGATTTAGATCGGTTGGAAGCATGGATTAAACCATGGTTGTGTGCTACAGAGGGACATGGGGCTACATTACACCAACGTTTAACGTTAGCTTCCATGCTAGGCTTGCTAGCTGGCATCGACATTAAATAATTTATGTTGGTATATATCCTCTGAAGCAACAGATGTTTTCTAATGCTCAGATTGTTCTGGAAATGCTGCCCCAACACTGGAATGCACACCCCAAAACGCTCTCATTCCACAGTTTTTATTGTTGATTTATTGAGGATCGTCTTAGTATTCCCCCTAATAAAGTTGTTTTTATTTGTTTTCTCATGCCACCCATCATGTAATAGACATTTGAGTATTCATAGACTACCTGCATTGGTAGTCTGTTGGTCTTGATCAAGTAGCCTACACCAACGTTTTATAAGCTACTGTAGTCACTATTCATTGATTCACTGGTACACCAAAATAACAATCCATTTGAAAATAAATATCACTGTTCTCAGGTCGAATATTGATATGCGATTAAAATGTGATTCATTTAGATTAATTAATTACCAAGCCTCTGATTAATTCGATTAACATTTTTAACCAAGCCCTATTTTTCATCTGGGAGCATTTTGACTGAAAAGAAAAACATGACCCCAAACAAATAATGTACTGCATGTATGTATTCAATACATGCAGTACATTATTTGTTTGGCTTAATTGTATTTCTATTACAATAGGAATACAGTCATTTCCCAATTTGAGTGGTGCTTTTTTGTACTTTTCTTTTCCCCCGGGACGGTATACATTTACTTCGGGACGGTTCAAATTGTATTTTGGGACGGTTTCTGGGACGGTGGTGAAAAACGTTAGTCTGGAGCTCTGCCAGGCACTCTACCCCTGAGATGATGTGTGTGTAGATGACAGACAGATGACAGACAGGTGACTCCCTGCTGGGAGACGCATAGAATGTGACACATATACAGACAGGTGACTCCCTGCTGGGAGACGCATAGAATGTGACACATATACAGACAGGTGACTCCCTGCTGGGAGACGCATAGAATGTGACACATATACAGACAGGTGACTCCCTGCTGGGAGACGCATAGAATGTGACACATATACAGACAGGTGACTCCCTGTGGGAGACACATAGAATGTGACACATATACAGACAGGTGACTCCCTGCTGGGAGACACATAGAATGTGACACATATACAGACAGGTGACTCCCTGCTGGGAGACGCATAGAATGTGACACATATACAGACAGGTGACTCCCTGCTGGAAGACGCATAGAATGTGACACATATACAGACAGGTGACTCCCTGCTGGGAGACGCATAGAATGTGACACATATACAGACAGGTGACTCCCTGCTGGGAGACGCATAGAATGTGACACATATACAGACAGGTGACTCCCTGCTGGAAGACGCATAGAATGTGACACATATACAGACAGGTGACTCCCTGCTGGGAGACGCATAGAATGTGACACATATACAGACAGGTGACTCCCTGTGGGAGACACATAGAATGTGACACATATACAGACTAGGCATGTGAATCTCGTCTCATCTCACGATTCGATACGCATCTCGATGCACTGCCAGCGATACGATACATTAGAGATACATGGAATCCCCTGTCGATACGATGCGATACGATTCTCCCTCTTCCCGATGCGATGCGATGCGATAACCATTTAGTTCAAATCAATGCGATACGATGCGATTCACCCCTCTACCGATACGATGCGATTTGATGGCGATTCATCACAATAGAAAGAATTTATATTAAAGCTCTATTAATTTCCCAAAACATGTAAAAAAGCATTACATTTAAATTCAAAGCAATTTATTGTTTTACTGTAGGTTAGTATTATAGCTCTGCATCTCAAACAACCCAACTTATAGAATTATGTAAGTAAACAAAGGGTCTGCTCTCTGCTGGTTATTGTGGAATTGTTAGATTACTAATAATCATAGGCTATAGTATAATTATTATATCTCAAAGGTCAATTTGAGGTTTTGAGTATAGAGGGTTCAAGAGATGAAAATGTAATAGCCTATCGTTCATCAATTAATGTTACCAACATATAAATAGAAAATAAACAAATAAACAAAACAAAAATTACAGGTCACACTTGTAGTGCTGTCAAACAAGTCTATGTCTAGTTTAATCTGCAACAGTTTTATAATATAATTGCCTATGTATAGTGGGGGTCCCCACTTGATCTCTCACTCTCAGCTAAGTGGTCCTTGGCTTGACCTGAAAAACATTGAAGACCCTGGCCTGCATGTATTATTAACGTTATAAATACATAGCAGATGTACAAGCTCACAACGCGTCTCATCCACGCCCCGCTGTGAGCTTGTGGATCTGCAATTTTAGGCGTGCGACACCGTCTTGCTGCAGAATATAAATAAGGCTTCTATCCCAGAGAACAGCAGGGAAAGCTGGACAGTGGAAAGTTGTAAACGACTTTAAACGCAAGCAGTACTACTACACCCTGCTGTGGCGTTGTTGTTGTTTTACACGTGTGTGCAGACTGCAGAAGCTTTCTTTAATTACAAATTGATGAGGATCGCGACGCAGATTTGCGTCGGAGAATCAGCAAGCACAGCTGTGGAGTGTGGATCAGATTAATTACGAGCAGTCCAGCACGCAGCGCTACAGTGAAAAGTCAACTGATCGACGGACAAAGCTACTTGGACAGCTATTTTATAAAGCTAAAGACTAAAGGTGGTGCTTCTTGTTTAATGCGTGGGGCTCACTTCTGTTAGTCGCGGGTGCTCTTTATAGTCTGAGTTGCATTGCACAGTGGGCTCAGTGCGCTATTTCCGAACGTGCCCACAATGTGTGTGCGCTGCGAGCTATGGCTGCGAGAGACCTTTTTTTTTTCTTCCTTTTCTGATGGTACGTTCAATGCGCCTCGGAAACACAGGATAGGGTGAAATTTACCATGAAAAAACGGTGCAACCACGGATTTTACCGATGCAAGCACTCCGCGAACGATGCATCGAGATTTCACCTGTCAATTTTACCGATACACAGTGAATGGACCGATTCACTCGCATCGCGCACGTCATAATCGATGAATCGATACGTATCGATTATTTTCCACATGCCTAATACAGACAGGTGACTCCCTGTGGGAGACACATAGAATGTGACACATATACAGACAGGTGACTCCCTGTGGGAGACACATAGAATGTGACACATATACAGACAGGTGACTCCCTGTGGGAGACACATAGAATGTGACACATATACAGACAGGTGACTCCCTGCTGGGAGACGCATAGAATGTGACACATATACAGACAGGTGACTCCCTGCTGGGAGACACATAGAATGTGACACATATACAGACAGGTGACTCCCTGTGGGAGACACATAGAATGTGACACATATACAGACAGGTGACTCCCTGTGGGAGACGCATAGAATGTGACACATATACAGACAGGTGACTCCCTGTGGGAGACGCATAGAATGTGACACATATACAGACAGGTGACTCCCTGCTGGGAGACACATAGAATGTGACACATATACAGACAGGTGACTCCCTGTGGGAGACACATAGAATGTGACACATATACAGACAGGTGACTCCCTGTGGGAGACACATAGAATGTGACACATATACAGACAGGTGACTCCCTGTGGGAGACACATAGAATGTGACACATATACAGACAGGTGACTCCCTGTGGGAGACGCATAGAATGTGACACATATACAGACAGGTGACTCCCTGTGGGAGACACATAGAATGTGACACATATACAGACAGGTGACTCCCTGCTGGGAGACACATAGAATGTGACACATATACAGACAGGTGACTCCCTGTGGGAGACGCATAGAATGTGACACATATACAGACAGGTGACTCCCTGTGGGAGACACATAGAATGTGACACATATACAGACAGGTGACTCCCTGCTGGGAGACGCATAGAATGTGACACATATACAGACAGGTGACTCCCTGTGGGAGACACATAGAATGTGACACATATACAGACAGGTGACTCCCTGCTGGGAGACGCATAGAATGTGACACATATACAGACAGGTGACTCCCTGTGGGAGACACATAGAATGTGACACATATACAGACAGGTGACTCCCTGCTGGGAGACACATAGAATGTGACACATATACAGACAGGTGACTCCCTGTGGGAGACGCATAGAATGTGACACATATACAGACAGGGAAGCGTCACAGTTTGTTGACCTTTTTCAGAAATACCCAGTTTAAGTTTATAATTATGTGACGGGAGAAACGATGCGAGAGAGAGAGAGAGAGAGAGAGAGAGAGAGAGAGAGAGAGAGAGAAAGAAATAGAGACAGCAACAGATTACGTCCACATGTCAGTTTTTTATGTAATTTCATACGTTACAATTTGCACTTTACAATCCAGACGCTCTTAACCCATTCTGACCTGAGATCAGATTCATATGAGGTTCCCACTGGTCTGATTAACCCATTCTGACCTGAGATCAGATTCATACGAGGTTTCCACTGGTCTGATTAACCCATTCTGACCTGAGATCAGATTAAAAATAAATGTCAGCCGCTCTTCGATTTTTCAAAAATAGCAGACCTACAAGCTCGTAGCGTGCCACTCGGTGGCGCGATATGAGCTTGTAGATCTGCTATTTTTCAATAGCTAAAGCATAACATGATGCTAACACCAAAATGGGTGCCCGTTCAGAATGGGCTGATCCAGAGTGACTTGCAGTAAGAAAAGAACAACACATGGTAATATACCTCACAAATATCCAAAGGAAATCAATAATCTGTATTAAACTACACCCGCCATAGATGCCGTCGATAATTAATCAATAATCTGTATTAAACTACACCCGCCATAGGATGCCGTCGATAATTAATCAATAATCTGTATTAAACTACACAGGCCACATATATGCCAGGTCAATAATGATGAAGGCCATGAGGTAAATGGTAAATGGTGCATTTATATAGCACCTTTATCCAAGGCGCTTTACATATAGATTGTGCATTAGTACATTCACCCACACACACATTCATACACCGATGGCGGAGGAAAGCATGCAAGGCACCAACCAGCACATCAGGAGCAGTCAGGGGTTCAGTGTCTTGCTCAAGGACACTTGGACACCAACTCTGGGGGAGCCCACATAGCCCACAGGGTTCATCCAAGCAAGCGTCGCACAGAAGTCGCGGAAACTGCAGATCTACAAGACCACAACACAACGTGTCGCACCACGTGCGAGCGTGTAGATCTGCTTTGTTCACCGTTGAAATATTTTAAAATAATCAGTTGGACTTAGATGGTTTCTATACCCGACATCGACGAGATTGTAGTAAACCACTTGGTACACCGCACACACACACACACACACACACACACACACACACACACACACACAATATTGTACACATACGCGCATGCACGCTGTCGTAAAGGTCTACTCTACCAAATGCAGCGTTTTAAAATTCCATGCACAGAGTTGGCTAAAAGGCACAATGTACGGGTCGATATCTCTCTCTCTCTCTCTCTCTCTCCCTCTCCCTCTCTCACACACTCTTTATTTCCCTCCTTATCGCTCTCTCTCACACACACCGTCTCCATCCCTCCCTCTCTCTCTCTCTCTCTTCCCCTCATCAATCACACACACAACACACACACACGTTCCTACGAGTGAATTCTCGTGGTGAATTGTGTTGGCCGTGTGGAATGTTCTGGCACATAGCGATAGAGAGAGAGAGAGAGAGAGAGAGAGAGAGAGAGAGAGAGAGAGAGAGAGAGAGAGAGAGAGAGAGAGAGAGAGAGAGAGAGAGAGAGAGTAGGAGAGAGAGAGAGAGAGAGAGAGAGAGAGAGAGAGAGAGAGAGAGTGAGAGAGAGAGTAGGAGAGAGAGAGAGAGAGAGAGAGAGAGAGAGAGAGAGAGAGAGAGAGAGAGTGAGAGAGAGAGTAGGAGAGAGAGAGAGAGAGAGAGAGAGAGAGACCCTTATGTGTCCATTTTTACCCTCTGTGTAAAAGAAAAAAAGGCTGCGTTTCGACAGCAGGTTAAAGTCCCGTTTTGCCCGACAACGCCACTATACAAAACAAATCAATAAAAAGACCATCCAACGCCACTATACAAAACAAATCAATAAAAAGACCATCCAACGCCACTATACAAAACAAATCAATAAAAAGACCATCCAATGCTACACGCCGAAGCCATCGATATACAGCAAGGCTTTTATGGTTAACCAATTTTGGACGGGAACCCCTTTTGGTGTTAAAAAATAGCAGATCTACAAGCTCATAGCGCGTGCCACCGAGTGGCGCGCTACAAGCTTGTAGGTCTGCTATTTTTGAAAAATCGAAGAACGACTGACATAGAAACATAGCATTTTTCAGAAAACTGTCAGGATGTAGAAGATTTTTTTAATCTGATCTCAGGTCAGAATGGCTTAATGGAGGATATCGCTGTCGGGGTTTATCCCATTCTGGGCGGGTGTTTTTTAAAGCATTATGTTATACTTTATAGCTATTGAAAAACAGCAGATCTATTGAAAAACAGCAGATCTACAAGCTCGTACGAGCTTGTAGATCTGCTATTTTTTAAAAGAAATCGTGAAAATGTATAGCGCAAAGCTTTTGAATGTATATTCTTTCAGAGCGAACGTTTTTAACTCAAATCTTTGCTTCTGTATGGGGGGGGGGGGGTCCCTGGAACAACATATTTTCAGATGGGGGGGTCGGAGGCCAAATACAGATAATTCCGGGGGTCCCCGACATGAAATATGGAGCACCACTGATGCAGAGACATGAGGTATTATTATTTCATAAAACTGTCAGGATTTAGAAGAGATTTCATTTATTTATTTCGAGGTCGCAGGCGTAAATGTGTTATTCACAGACTCCCCCGACAGTATGCACGCTCACACAGACCCCACAAGGCTGCAGCCAATAACAATATTATCGTGCACCTCGTATTGGATCTGTTGACGCGTTTGGTTTGGTCTTTGTTTGGAGGCCAAGTGTTTGTATACCGAGGGCCGGAGCTCTAGGGGGATAACAGTGTAGTTTGTATACAGTATATTGACAGAGGACTCAATTAAAAAGCATTATGTTATGCTTTAGCGCCGTAAGCTCGTAGCGCGGCACTACGAGCTTGCGGGTCTGCTATTTTTTTAAACATGGTGAAATAAATCTTTGAATATATATTATTTCCGAGCGAGCGTTATGTTATGCTTTGGCGCGCTATGAGCTTGTAGATCTGCTATTTTTCAATAGCTAAAGCATAAGGTAATGCTAACACCAAAATGGGTTAAATATAAAAAGGTATAAAGTTAAATCTGACTTGCCTATAAGCCTGCAGCGCAGACACCCTGTTACATGTATACTTTCAGAATTTACAAAAGTATTATATATTTTTTTAATACAGAATGGGATCATATATCGACATTGGTAATATCGGTTATCGACCATATCAGTAATTATGAATCATATCGGATATCGATGTCGCCCGAAATGTCTCATCGGGCACATCCCTACTAACCTGACGCTGCCAGATCCAAGAAGCTTGCTACACAAATTTGTTTCACAGCTTATTGGGATCTGGGATCGCGGAAGCAAATTCGATGACGGGGCTGTTCCTTTTTTTCAAGATACTTGGTAGATGATTGGATGGGACCGTCTGTCTATCACCGTGTGGGCGTGCAAACAACCAATCATATTGACGTGTCTAGATAGCTTCACATCCGGTTTCGCACATATCCCGCCCTTAGCTCACGCTGATTGGTCCGGTACGGAACGGATTTTTGTCAGCTCAACTCCCTGAGAGATCCCAGATGAAGGCTGTGTTGGGGAACATGGTTACCCAATACCGCCCTCATCTGGCAGTGTCAGGTTACATCCCTACTAGGAAAACATGCATTTATAAACAAACTGTCTGACTGTACCTCGCACCGTTTTACATTCAATCAAGTAATAAAGTATTCAATCAATTAAAGTATTCAATCCATTCAAACCGGGACAGCTGGAGGCTGACTCTAGTAGATTATGAGCTAATGTGTCTAATCAATGCTAGAGTCATATTTATAACTCCAGTGCAGTGGTTTTCAACGCTTTTCAAATCAAGGCCCATTATGTATTCTACATTTGAGCCACGGAACCCCAAGAATATTTCCATACGAATATTTGGATAAGATTTTGTCCACAATTCCATGCTGTATTGCATGTCGGTATACCATTAGGAGAGATGACAGGCAAACGTTTATCAAATCTACATTCTGCATCTACATTCTTCTAATTGTGTAGACTTGGAAATTAAGTATAATGAAAATGTTTAACAATAATTTAACTCTTGAGAGTGTAAAATTAAAACGCGGGAACCCCTTTTGGTGTTTTAAGCATTATTTTATACTTTAGCTATCGAAAAATAGCAGACCTGCAAGCTCGTAGCGCGGCACCGAGTGCCGCGCTACGAGCTTGTAGGTCTGCTATTTTTCAAAAATCGTGAAAATGTGGTGCAAATATTTTAATATATATTCTTTCGTTTTTAAACTCAAATCTTTGCTTCTGGGTGGGGGGGGGGGGGGGGGTCCCTGGAACAACATATTTTCAGATGGGGGTCGGCGGCCAATTACATTATAATCTTGGTGGTCCTTGACATGGAAATGTGTAGAACCACTGACATAGAAACATGTCGGTTTTTCAGAAAACTGTCAGGATGTAGAAGACATTTGTAGAATCGTCCTCAGGTCTAAACAGGTTAAACATCTATAAAGGGTCCATTTGGTTACCAACTCTCCATCATTTAGCTGGGACAACTGGTTGAGAACCACCAGCTCTTATAAGCTAAATGTTTCCAATCAATGCTAGAGCAGTCACACAGGCAGCGGTGGTCCAACGTGGAGGGGGTCAAGGAAGGTGGAAGGTTGGGTCAATACTTTCAGAGGGGTCGACACTAAAGGTCTCGGAGGCACTTGGCCGTCGGGCACAAGTACAGGACATGTTCTATACTTGCCCCCAAAAGGGTCACGCTTAATGTGCATTCCAATCGACGGTCGCTTTGAAACACCGTAATTGAGCGTATAGTTGTAAAAAAAAAGGTAGCGTCGTTCTTCATGAAGAGTCAATACTATTTAATAAAGATGGAATGCACTTGCCTTGTCGGGCAAACCTGAAAGCTAACTCCACTTAGCTCCGGGACGTTTCATTTCCTTCCCTATATCCTTCCGGCGGGCAGTCGGGCAGTCGTTAGTGAGTGAAATATTCCAGGGACCCCCTCAATAAGAGAAGATTTTTACAGCTCTATAGCAGTGATTCTCAACCCGTTTAATTTCAAGGACCCCCCAGTTTTGACCTATATTTGTCTACAAAACCCTCCATTTATTGGCCTTTCTATCTCTGGGACCCCCCAATTTATATTGTAAAATCAATGTTAATTTAACTCTGAGAGGGGTCCATTTGGTTCCATTCGTATACACTCTCATAGCGTTACAGACCCATAAGGGGTCCATTTGGTTCCAAACTATCATTTAGCTGAGTGGGGGGGGACCGCTCGTAAAATATCTGTATTTGGCCCGGGGACCAAATCCCCCCCCCCCCCCCCGCCAGAAGCAAAGATTTGAGTAAAAAACTCTGGCTCTGTAAGAATACATATTCAAAGATTTGCGCCAACATTTTCACGATTAAAAAAACAATAGCAGACCTATACACGCTTGTAGATCTGCTATTTTTTCCAATAGCTATAGCAGATCTACAAGCTCATAGCGCGCCACCGAGTGGCGCGCGACGAGCTTGTAGATCTGCTATGTATAGGTCTGCTATTTTTGAAAAATCGAGGAACCACTGACATAGAAACATAGCTTTTGAGGGTTATTATCATCATCGCCATTAGCATTCCAGCCTCGGCATGCTTAGACAAGGTGTTGCTTTTCTTATCGACGTGTAATCGTGTTTTATATCGTGTTTTATCCCATGCTGAACGGGAACCCATTTTGGTGTTAGCATCATGCTATGCTTTAGCTATTGAAAAATCAAAGAACGACTGACATTTTTTAATCTGATCTCAGGTCAGAATGGGTTGATCAGACCAGTGTGTGTGTGTCCAGTGGAAACCTCGTATATCAATCTGATCTCAGGTCAGAATGGGTTATATACGCCTGCTGGGATGCTCTGCGACAGACAGTAGGATCTGTGTATCCGTGCTGCAGCGGGGGGGGGGGGGGGGGGGGTAGACTGTATAGTCAACACATGTACAGTATAGGCACGCGCACACGCACGCACGCACACAAAATATGAATGTGATGAAGTGATATTGCTGTTGGCAGGAGTGGCTATGGTGTGTGTGTGTGTGTGTGTGTGTGTGTGTGTGTGTGTGTGTGTGTGTGTGTGTGTGTGTGTGTGTGTGTGTGTGTAGTGTGATCAATCTGATCATTCCTGCGATGCTGACGATAGTCAAACTGAACTGTCAGCTAACCACTGACTGCAATAACCACTGCACATTGCTATGTGCATGTTTTAGAGAGGGAGGGAGGGGGAGAGAGAGAGAGATGAATAGAGAGAGGGAGAGAAAACCCTGTGATTATTTATTTGTGTATTTGTGTGCGTGTGTGTGTGTGTGTGTGTGTGTGTGTGTGTGTGTGTGCACACGCGCGTGTGTGTGTGCGTGTGTGTGTGTGTGTGTGTGTGTTGACAGCGAGTGGTGAGAGAGATGTTTGCATAAACACAGTGATGCTGGAATGTCTGAAATCTGCTGATAGCAACCGCCAGGGATTTCTGCATCTGTGTGTGTGCATGTGCATGTGCATGTGCGTGTGTGTGTGTGTGTGTGTGTGTGTGTGTGTGTGTGTGTGTGTGTGTGTGTGTGTGTGTGTGTGTGTGTGTGTGTGTGTGGTGTGTGTCTGCATCACCCATTTTCTCTCTGGTCTAATTCCAGCTCAATCTCAGAAGAGCTCCCTCATCCCCCCACAGTATCAATCTGTCACGTGTGTGTGTGTGTGTGTGTGTGTGTGTGTGTGTGTGTGTGTGTGTGTGTGTGTGTGTGTGTGTGTGTGTCTTTGTGCGTGCCTGCGTGCGTGCGCTTAAATGTACTTAAGTAAAAGCACAAAAGTATTGGCATCAAAAAGTATACAGTTACAATTGAAAGAATATTTAAAAGAGGAGAAGAATATTTATTACAACCAACATGTTTCCTAGACCTATACCGTTTTTCATCATGTTGGTTCAATGAAGATTATACAACAGGTCGTTTCGAGGAAGCAATCTGATTGGTGAAACAGCCTTCTAGCCGTGCTTCAAACGAGCACCACTCCACACCTAATCAAAACAAAGATTTCAGCTGCTCTGTTCTCCCAGAGCGCAGCAAACTCGGTGGCTAGGCTAGCTAGTGTCTTGGGACATTTGTGGTCGTAGTGACGACACATCTGTCATTTAAAAAAATATGTTTTTTCAGCGATTTTCTTAGTTTTAAGGGTAACTGTTGTATAATTTCAATATTACACTCGAGGGGGTGGTTTAACGTCATTAACCCATTAGGGCGATTCGGCCGAGGTCGCCTCTCGCCCGTCTTACTGGTACAACCTGTCAGTGTTGTTTTTGGCAGCAAATTTCTATTTTTGTTTAGTCATAGTCTTTGGACTGAAACTTAATTTAGTTTTAGTCACCTGGAATGTCTTAGTGTTAGTCTAGTTTTAAATCTACAGTTGATTTAGTCGACTAAAATGTATTTTTAGTGGGTCTTGATGCCGTCGTAATGAGTGTTTTTACACTTGCTGAAAATAGCCGATGTAAAATAAATCGTCAGTATATTTAGTCTTAGTTTTAGTCATCGTGGCTTCGTTTTTATTTAGTTTCCATTTGTTTTTGTCAGTGAAAATACGTAGTCGACGGACATTTGCCGTCTTAGTTTTAGTCGACGAAAACAACACTGCTGCCTGTACATCTTTTATCTACCCGCGCGACTCCGTGGAGAACCTGGTGGCTTTCTGGCCTCTGCAGTTAGAAGTGCAAAAAGTTAAAGTCATCATGTGCCATTTAGAGTTTTCAAATGTTTAAATAAACGATGATTTTTTTCAAATGTTTAGACGGCATTCTGACATAGACACAAGGACAACACATGGGGCGGCTGTGGCTCAGGAGGTAGAGCAGGTCGTCCAATGATCCATGGGTCGGCGGTTCGAATCCCTGTCTACATGTCGAAGTGTCCTTGGGCAAAGACACTGAAGCCTACACATTGCCTCCAATGAGTCGGTCGGTGT
>NC_139700.1:46689070-46721570 GCF_964188405.1 Protomyctophum parallelum
TGCATGGTCAGTTGGTCACGGACGGACCACTGTGATAGAGAGAGACAGACAGACAGGACAGGAGGAGCACCTGCAAAACAGCAGCGTGTGTGTGCCTATTTGTTATTTAATTATGGTACACAGGTTCAGGTTTTCGTTCACTAATATATCTTGTTGTATATTAAATTAAAAATACTTTAATAATTTAATATACAACTAACAACACACAGTGAAAGTTGCAAATAGCGATATGTGCGTGCGTGCGTGCGTGCGTGCGTGCGTGCGGGGGGTGAGGCGGGCAGCAAGGGAAGCGAAGCGAGAGGAGAAACAGACAGCTTTATTTAATGTGTCATGTAGGTGCGTGCGTGCATGACAGCAAGGCAAGCGAGGTGAGATGGAAACAGACAGGGTAGGAATAGGCCTACAACTTTATTTAATTCATGCAGGTGTTCGTTCTTTATTTGTTTAACAACACACCAGTTAGTTGGGCTTGCAAGTTGCGTGTGCGTGCTGTGCGTGTGTATGAGAGAGGGGGGTGAGGCGGGCAGCAAGGCACGGGAGAAACCTATTTTTTCATGTAACCATGGTTTCAGGAAACGTATTGCCGTTGTTCATGTCGCAAAAACGAGGGCGAGGCTTGAGTTCTTAGGGCGTGCCAGATCAAATTCAGCCGTGACATTTATTAACGTGAGAACGAAATGAAGGAAGGATCAGCTGTTTGCGATCACTTTATAAATGCCGTGGCGACGTGGGTGTACTACGAAACCTGCACTCGAATCTGTGGCAGATTTTACACTCGATTGATAAATGAGGGCCTAAAAGTGTGAAAAACGTCTTTTTCATTTCACTGCGCCTTTAACCCATTCTGGGCGGGGAACCCCCTTTTGGTGTTCTCAAGCATTATGTTTTACTTTATTGGAAAATAGCAGATCTACAAGCTCGTATAGCGCGGCACTCGGTCTGCTCTTTTTGAAAAAGATCGCGAAAATGTGCACCCCAAATCTTTGAATAATATATTTCAGAGCGGACATTTTTAACTAAAATATTTGCTTCGGAAGGGGGGGGGGTCCCTGGAACTACATATTTTGAGGTGGGGGGGGTCCCGTGGCCCAATAGAGATAATTCTGGGGGTCCTTGACATGAAAAAGGTTGAGCACCAACTGACATAGAAACATGGGTTTTTCTGAAAGATGTTAGGATTTAGAAGCCTTTTTTTTTTTTTTTTTTTTTTCTTTTTTTTTGAATCAGCCTTAGTCCAAAATGGGTTAATATCAAAATGGGCCAACGACGGTCCATAGCTACTCAACCATTCCTGGACCACTATAACCCATTTTGGGCGGGCACCCATTTTGGTGTTAGCATCATGTTATGCTTCAGCTATTGAAAAATAGCAGATCTACAAGCTCATAGCGCGCCACCGAGTGGCACGCTACGAGCTTGTAGGTCTGCTATTTATTTTTTTTAATCGAAGAACGACTGACATTTTTAGAATCTGATCTCAGGTCTGAATGGGTTAATCAGACCAGTGTGTGTCCAGTGGAAACCTCGTATGAATCTGATCTCAGGTCAGAATGGGATAACAGAAGGTCAAGGTGGACCGGCGGTCGTCGTGCCTAAAAGATGGACGCAGCACCTTGAATAGTGAAACGGAATCCATTAGTATTCGTTCAAGTAGTGTCTTGTCCGTTTTGGCTGGGTGACCAACACCACCACCACCACCAGCACCACAACAACAGGGGTACAGTACTACTTAGTTTAGACAGTTTAGAGTTTAGAGTTAGACTAGTCATTGGTTAGACTAGACATTAGTCCTACAACTACAACCTTTCTCAAACCCTCACCCTAACCCTAACCTCCCACGGGGCAGCACCCATAAACCTAACCTTAACCCATGTCTAACCAATGACTAGTCTAAACCTAACCTCCCACGGGGCAGCACACCTAAACCTAACCTTAACCCATGTCTAGCCAATGACTAGTCTAAACTAAGTATGCACCCCTAACCTTAACCCATGTCTAACCAATGACTAGTCTAAACCTAACCTCCCACGGGAGCAGCACACCTAAACCTAACCTTAACCCATGTCTAACCAATGACTAGTCTAAACTAAGTATGCACCCCTAACCTTAACCCATGTCTAACCAATGACTAGTCTAAACTAAGTATGCACCCCCACCAACAACAGGGCCAGCTCCGTCTGTGACTGAGTTACAAATCCCCGGGCAAGTATTTGGAGTTTCCATTTAAATGGGATTTCATGACAATCCTTAAAAAGACTATTCTGCGCCGAGAGTTGCTCGCATGGGGGTCTTCGATTACACCCGCATCCTCATCAAACTCACTTCACCGTGTGAAGTGCAACTCCGTGTGGGGGATCCAGACCCACAGGAACGCCCCGCCCCGCGTCCCAAACGGTTTGAGAAATGACAGAGTTACCGTGTGGCGGTCCCTCTACTGTACTGTACTGTCACTGTAATGTACTGGCACCCCCGAAAGCATCATATATACAGTGAATTTGTGCGTGTGTGCTTGTGTGTGCGTTAGGTTGCGCACAGGTGGTGAGAAACAACCATGCTGTTTTCGTGCTCATACCCATCCACCCACCCACCCACACACATAGCTCCATAAGGGAGTGGTTGCACCACTCAAAAAATGTATACATCAGTTCCACTCAGTGCATTCCATATCTATATCGCATACATAAATAACTGAATATCGTGTTGGTCCTGGATAACATAATCAAAGCGGTAACAGGTACGCTCGCCCCTTTTCCATCTCGCCCCACTACTCTACCTATCCTATAGCTGTAAATAACAAACATAATTCATGTTTGTGATTATTTAAAAAGGTATTTATCATATTAATGTATCATTGTTAAGTTCACTCTGCATATCCACGGGCATAATAGCACGATGATGATGCCATTACAAAACATGGGCTACATGGAAGAAATGTGATTCATAAAACGATATTAACTGCTAGAAGGTCATAAATTAACTTAATTAAGCAGTCACCGTCTCTGTCTCATGTTGTTCTTTATAAATAGAGTATAGAGATCGACTACTATGCAATCAAATACATCTGTATACAAGATAATTTCAGATTTCAGAGGGAGGGAAATACTAAATTAACTGTTAACTACATTAAAAAGGGGCGAGCAGTCTCGTATTCATCAAAGCCTATTGTAATATATACAGACTTCTGAGTTCTGAGGTATAAGTGACCGGAAACAATTCTCCCCCGAGGTAATTGAAAGGCTTTTGACTGTTTGACTCGCCATGTACTGTACATACCATATACCATACCATCTTTATTTATATAGCACATTTAAATAATAACAAGTTGTACCAAAGTGCTTTACAATAAAATAATACAAATCACAACTTCATTTAAAAAGCAAACAACATACAGTACACAGTGGTCACTTTCAACATCAGAAACAGCTGAATACTATGCTTGGAAAAGCCAAAGAATAAAGATACGTCTTGAGGCGTGATTTAAACATCTGAAGGGTGGGGGGCCTGTCTTATGTGCAGAGGCAGCTCATTCCAGAGCTTGGGAGCTGCCACTGCAAAAGCCCCGGTTCCCTCTCTGAGCTTCAGCCTTGATTTAGGCACCACCAGGAGAAGCTGGTCAGAGGACCTGAGGGTCCTTGTGGGAACATACGGTTTCAGCAGTTCAGAGAGATAAATGGGTGCCAAACCATTTAAAACATGTACAGTACATGACTGTACACTCTGAGAAGGCCTGCTGTAGGCTACAGATCTGAACATGTTCGCTGGTTACCACGAATGCCAAAGCCTTTAACAAAAACATACACCTCACACTCTTACAACAGAGCTAAGATGCGTCTGTAATGGAAACCATTAAAACAACAACGAGCTGTTACATTAAGAAAAAAAATGGGTGCATCATATTTCCACACAAAAACTACCTGCTGAGACAAAGTTTAGCACACCTCTCCCTAACCTCCACCCCCCCCCCCCCCCCCACGGCCTGCCTAAACACCTGCAAAGAATGTGTACATGTATGACAGTTTACACACACACACACACACACACACAACACCACAGTACTGTACTGCTGCACTTCAGAACAATGTTGTTTCCGTCGACCAAGACGAAAAATGTTCGTCGACTACCTTTTTTCACTGACGAAAACTAAATGGAATCTAAATGAAAACTAAGATATGAAGACTAAAACTGAGACTAAATATGGTGACAATTTCGTCAACAATAAAAACCAGACTAAAATGTTAGGAAGGGACTAGTGGAGAGATCCAGTAGGCCTATAAGTCATTTTACACTTGGTTGCATGCTGAAAATAGCCGATCTACAAGGTCACAACGCGCTGCGACGAGTTGTGAGCTTGTAGATCTGCTATTTTCAGCAAGAGTAAAATCAGCCATTACCACGGCATCAAGGGCCAATCAACTGTAGATTTAGTCGACTGAAATCGCATATTTAGTCGACTAAAACTAGACTTAACACTAAAACATTCCAGGTGACTAAAATGAGACTGAAACTAAATGAAAACTATTCAAGAGACTATGACTAAAACTAAAATCAAAACGTGCTGCCAAAAACAACACTATACTGTACTTCAGAAGCACACCACATTACCATGTTGCTTCCACTTTTACTGTTGTCTGTAGGGATGTCAATGTGTTAATCAACACACACACACACACACACACACACACACACACACACACACACACACACACACACACACACACACACACACACACACACACACACACACACACACACACACACACACACACACACACACACACACACACACACACACACACACACACACACACACACACACCAGAAGAACCTGAAGCCCTTCTTCTTCGTGGGGTTTGGAAAAGAAGCTCCGCCTCCGCGGCTGACTGACGCGACGGACAGATTCCCGGACGTGCTCTCCTCCTCCGTGTCAGTCGGGCGCGGAGGAGGAGCTTCGTTTCCATCCACCAGGCGTCTAAAAAGACGTGCTCTCCTCCTCCGCGTCAGTCGGCCGTGGAGGTGGAGCTTCGTTTCCATCCACCAGGCGTCTAAAAAGACGTGCTCTCCTCCTCCGTGTCAGTCGGCCGTGGAGGTGGAGCTTCGTTCCATCCACCAGGCGTCTAAAAAGACGTGCTCTCCTCCTCCGTGTCAGTCGGCCGTGGAGGAGGAGCTTCGTTTCATCCACCAGGCGTCTAAAAAGACGTGCTCTCCTCCTCCGCGTCAGTCGGCCGTGGAGGTGGAGCTTCGTTTCCATCCACCAGGCGTCTAAAAAGACGTGCTCTCCTCCTCCGTGTCAGTCGGCCGTGGAGGAGGAGCTTCGTTTCCATCCACCAGGCGTCTAAAAAGACGTGCTCTCCTCCTCCGCGTCAGTCGGCCGTGGAGGTGGAGCTTCGTTTCCATCCACCAGGCGTCTAAAAAGACGTGCTCTCCTCCTCCGTGTCAGTCGGCCGTGGAGGTGGAGCTTCGTTTCCATCCACCAGGCGTCTAAAAAGCCGTGCTCTCCTCCTCCGTGTCAGTCGGCCGTGGAGGTGGAGCTTCTTTTCCATCCACCAGGCGTCTAAAAGACGTGCTCTCCTCCTCCGCGTCAGTCGGCCGTGGAGGTGGAGCTTCGTTTCCATCCACCAGGCGTCTAAAAAGACGTGCTCTCCTCCTCCGCGTCAGTCGGCCGTGGAGGTGGAGCTTCGTTTCCATCCACCAGGCGTCTAAAAAGACGTGCTCTCCTCCTCCGTGTCAGTCGGCCGTGGAGGTGGAGCTGCGTTTCCATCCACCAGGCGTCTAAAAAGACGTGCTCTCCTCCTCCGTGTCAGTCGGCCGTGGAGGTGGAGCTTCGTTTCCATCCACCAGGCGTCTAAAAAGACGTGGAGGTGGAGCTTGGTTTCCATCCACCAGGCGTCTAAAAAGCCGGGGTTGACGTCGGGCGTCAGCTTCTTCTGACGCGGCTGTGCCTGAGCCCACAGAGAGAGACCCCGTTTCCAGACCGAAGCGGAGAACGGTTTTGCGCTGCGGACAGAAGAAGCTGTCCGCAGCCTCTTTCTCCGGGTTTTTAGACAGCTGGTGGTTGGAGAAGAAAAAGCTCCACCTCCGCGGACGACTGCCGCGGAGAAGAGCGTTTCCGCGAAGCTGGCCGTCGCGCAAGTTGTCCGCGGAAAGTGGAGCATTTTCTCCATCCACCAGCTGTCTAAAAACCCGGTTTTTCGGGCTGTCCGCAGCCGAAACGTTGCGCAGCTCTTTTGATAGTGTGGCAGTATACCCAGAGACCCCGTTTCCACACCTGAGCGGAAGACCGTTTTGCGCTGCGGACTGTTTCGGCTGTCGGCAGCCGAAAAAACTGGTTTTTAGCCAGCTGGTGGATGGAGGGCAAAGCTCCACTTCCGCGGACGACTTCCGCGACGGCTTGCGGACGACCGCTGACTTCTTGCGCTCTCCTCAGCTTCCATCGTCGGCGGAGGTGGGGCTTAATTCCCATCCACCGGCTGTCTAAAAACAGCTGCGCACACGACGTCACAGCTTTTTCTGTCGGCAGCGCAAAATCCTTTTCCGATCAGGTGTGGAAACGGGGAGAGAGAGAGTAGGCTAGTCGGGACTGCTCAAGGCATGCACAGCCCATGGTTTGGCGCTTCAGGCCACATGCAACCTTGGAGGAGTGTGTGTGTGTGTGTGTGTGTGTGTGCGTGTGTGTGCGTGTGCACATTCTTAAGGAATGTGCAACAATAAAACAAACGTAACCATGACATGCCCTGTCGACCACTAGATACATGTTTTAGCAGAACAATAAATATAGCCTACCATTATAATAACGTGCAAAATGGCAGAGAAGTAAGTTACAGTAACACGTAATCATCAGGCATATATCACACACACACACACACACACACACACACACACACAACATCAGCTGTGCAACAGCGTTGACAGACGCCTAGCCTATGCTGCCAAGAATAGCATATATGCAATCCAGCGTCCCTACAAATATAGGCTATACTCTCAGATTATAGAAATATATGCTTTAAAATAAAGTAGGCGACCATGTGCTCGACTGCTGCTGCAAGATGTCCCAACGACTTGGAATAGTATAACAAACAATGGCTAAATAAATAGTCTAATTAATTAGGATTGCACGATTGAGAAGGAGCAGACAAGATACTATACACTTAAGTCTCTTTGACAGCCTCAAACTTGCACAGCAGCACAATATTTTAAGATAGATAGATAGATAGATAGATAGATAGATAGATAGATAGATAGATAGATAGATGTCTATAGTTACCGTGTGTGGTTGATGGAAATATGACTTTAATAAAGCACTATAAAATAAGAAATAGCAGGCTATATTACTCTACTATAGAGTATTCGTGGTCCATATAATTATACTGCCAAGACACGTTTACCATTAAGCAAATCCAGCATCCCTAAAAAAAAATACTATAGGAGGTTATTTTGATTTAAAATAAAATGATCATGCTCGACTGCTGCAAACAATTACACTAAAATAACAACGGCTAAAATAGTCTAATTAATTAATAGTCTAATTAAGGATTGCATGATTGAGAAGAGATGATATACATAGGCTAATAATCCAGCCTCTTCAGCCGTTGAACCGCCCCAAAGTTGCACAGCACAATTTATGATAAACAAAAACATGGGCTATAGCAATCCGCATTGCATTTATAATGTTGACAAAAAATATATATATATACACATTTAAAAAAATAAAAGGCTGCCAAAAAAGTAGTTTATATTCCTCCAGCAGCATTTAATTATGCAGATGATTCGTGGTCCAAATATTATTAAATTAAATATAGTCGTGTGTACTTACAGGGACAGACATGACTGCTGTGGTCTCTCTCTCTCTCTGCTCTTCAGAATAGGATACAGTGCAATGGACGCTGTAGCCTTCCGTAGGCTATACTTCCCAAAACATGAACCGAAACGTTGTCGAATCTTCTTCTTCTTCTTCACTCACAGCTCAGTATATGTGTCAACCCTTCATCCACTCCATGGTTGACCATCAGACAGTCCAGTCCAGGACAACGCGCAGGAGGAGGACATGTGTGTCACGGCTGCCGTGTTTTGACTTCTAAGTTTGGGAGAGTGCGTGATGCGTGCGTCTGTCCGTGTGTGTGTATGTGCTAAAAGAGTGTGTGTGTGTGTGTGTGTGTGTGCGTGTGTGCAGCGCACCGATCTCTCCTCTCCTCTCCTCTCTCTCCTGACGAATGTCACCCGTCTCCCTCCTATATCCTCGCCTCGATTATGTATTTCCTCCACTCCAACATGTGAAATTATTCCCCCGACGACAAAAACAACATGGGATTTTAAAAGACGTTTGAATTGGCTTGTGCTATAGCTGTGCTGTCCGGGACAGGTATGTGTTGTTGCAGCAGGCTTTTTCCGTTTCAGCGGTAGGTTTAGGCTAACCTAACCGTACAGTCCACTCCTCTCCTCTCCTCTCCTCTCCAGCAGCCCTGCCTTTCCTTTCCAACGGAATCATCAAGTTTGGACTTAAAGAGACAGGAGTCTCTCTCTCTCTCTCTCTCTCTCTCTCTCTCTCTCTCTCACTCACACACACACACACACACACACACACACACACACACACACACACACACACACACACACATACATACACACACCGGCCTGATGCATGCACTGCTGGCTACAGTGGCGTGCACAGACATTTAGAGGGGCAGGTGCTCGAGTGAAAAAAAAGGGCACCTTGACTGTGCAGCAGATTTTGGGGCGGGAACCCATTTTGGTGCTTTAGCTATTTAAAAATAGCAGATCTACAAGCTCGTAGCGCGCCACTACGAGCTTGTAGGTCTGCTATTAATTTTTTTATCAAAGAACCACTGACATAGAAACATAGCTTTAGATTGTGGGGGCCTAAATAATATAGAAGAAGCGTTTTTTTAACAAGATTTGAAAAAATATATATAATTTTTTTTTTCTCTAGCACCCCCTAAGTGTCTATCTGTGCATGCCACTGGCTGGCTAGATTCACACTTAATGCAGTCGTATTAAGCCAAGGTTTTCATTAATTCCCGCACCTACCCCAGGGGTCCTTGCGGGCGTTCCAGTCTTCCAGGGGGTCCCCACTAGGAATAAATGATATGTAGTTTTCAATCAAGGGACCCTATTATTTGGTCTGTATTAACTCAGAGTGTTTGGTTTCCATCATTATATATATACTTCCATTTGCATTTATTTTACAATATAAACCTGCAGGGTCCCACAGATGTGAGAGGCCTAGACTCCCCTAGAGAAAAGCCATTAAATGTATGGCTAGTATAATAGTAGTGCATGTCAAATGCAATGCATGTGAAATGGCAAATATGATTATGAATCACTGCCAAATATGATTTTTTTTTTTTTTTGGGGGGGGGGGGGGTCCCCAGTTCAAATATAATTATTTTGGGTGGGGGGTCCCCAGTTCAAATATGATTATTTGGGGGGGTGGGGGGGGGGGGGGCAGTTCAAATATGATGTATTTTGGGTGGGGGGTCCCCAGTTCAAATATGATTTTTCTTTTGGGGGGTCCCCAGTTCAAATATGACTATTTTGGGGGTGGTGGGGGGTGGTTTCATGGCCTGAAAACATTGATAACCACTGGATTAGATTCACAAGTTCACAAGACATCATCACTAGCCTGAATTTCCATTTCGTTTCACTATTTAGCAACTTGTAGAAGAAAATAATCACACCCGTGTGAACTGAGTGGTGCAACCCCCCCCCCCCCCCCCCCCCTACACACACACACACACACACACACACACACACACACACACACACCCCTCTCTCTCTCTCTCATAGGTAGAGAGACATTGCTGGTTGTAGGAGTGCATGGTTGAACCACTCAAAAATAAAAAGAGGCGTTTAATGACTTAAATTTAAAAAATGTATTTTGAATAGTTACTGTATCGATTTCAAATCATTGAATCATATCGTATCGTATCGCCATAATAACGAACCAATATCGTACACGTATCGTATCGTCAACCATGTATATCGTGATACTGTACGTATCACCGTTAACCCATTCTGACCTGAGATCAGTTTCATACGAGGTTTCCACTGGACACACACTGGTCTGATTAACCCATTCTGACCTGAGATCAGATTCTAAAAATGTCAGTCGTTCTTTGATTTTTCAAAAATAGCAGACCTACAAGCTCGTATCGCGCCACTCGGTGGCGCGATATGAGCTTGTAGATCTGCTATTTTTCAATAGTTAAAGCATAACGGGAGCATAGTAGTGAATATGTATAGTTTATTATGTATAGTGTATGTATAGTTTCATCATATAGATATTCCACTGTTACCTTCTTAGCTTACGCATGTTTCATGATAAATGCTTTTATGTGATGTATTCCCATGCTTTTGTTCTTGCTTAAATGTAAGTCGCTCTGGATTAAGAGCGTCTGCTAAATGCCTAAATTGTAAATTGTAAATTGATAACATGATGCCAACACCAAAATGGGTTCCCGTTCAGAATGGGTTGAAATGTATCGTTGCACCCTATTCTAGACAAACAACAGACAACATAAACACACGAGACCAGGGCCAACTAATATATCCTGTAGCCTGGCTAATATCACACCGTAATCCGCCACAGGCATTTTGTTTTAGCCAATGGCAGATCTGCGTCTGGTTTATCAGCCAGGCTACAACACAGGACCATGCATGCATTGGCGGGGGGGAGACAGTTCAGAGGAAGGGGTGGGAAACTTTGACCCTCACTCCAGACTGCATGAGGGCCACATTGCATTATACTATACTGTCGTACTGTAGCAAAAAAATAGCAGATCTGCAAGCTCAAAACGTGTCGCACTGCGACACGTTTTGAGCTTGTAGATCTGCTATTTTTGTTGTTGTTGCTATATTTGAATTGAAATCCTGAATTCCTTTTTTTTGTGGTAATTTTTTAATTGGAATCCTGAAAAATAACCTTTTCAAATGCCTTTCAAATGCTTTAGTTATGTTAAAGGACCAATGCTGAGACGGTGGCTCAGGGGTAGAGTGGCTGGATGGTAACCGGAAGGTTGCCAGTTCGAACCCGGGCAGAGTTGGTGTCGAGGTGTCCTTGAGCAAGACTCTGAACCCCTAATTGCTCCCGATGTGCTGATCGGTGCCTTGCATGGTTTCCGCAGCCATCGGTGTGTGAATGTGTGTGTGAATGGGTGAATGTAATGCACAATATATGTAAAGCGCCTTGGATAAAGGCGCTATATAAATGCACCATTTACCATTTATCCAATGGGACGTCTAACCAAAGTATGCCTCCCCTAAACAACCTGGCACCGAACTGGTAGGGCCAGGCACAACATGCAGCACAAGACAGGTCCCCGATGGCGGAAGATAGTTTACTCTTTCAGCGCCCACCTGGTGGTCACCAGTTTAGGCTTTGAGTGCCAATTCTCCCATTATAAAGAAATAAATAATTTGTAATTATATTATGCATGTAATGTGCATGTCATCACCTGTACACCAGATTAGAGGAATTTTCAAAATATGGATGAAAAAAAAGAAAAGGCAATTGGCAATGGCAATTAGACGTCTAGACGTTTATGGCTACCAAACAGTTTTAACCCATTCTGACCTGAGATCAGATTCATACGAGGTTTCCGCCGGACACACACTGGTCTGATGAACCCATTCTGACCTGAGATCAGATTCTAAAAATGTCAGTCGTTCTTCGATTTTTCAAAAAATAGCAGATCTACAAGCTCGTATCGCGCCACTCGGTGGCGCGATATGAGCTTGTAGATCTGCTATTTTTAAATAGCTAAAGCATAACGTGATGCTGACACCAAAATGGGTGCCCGTTCAGAATGGGTTAAGGCCTTATGTCCCACCTGGGACGAAGAGGATTAACCCATTGACTGCTACCATTTATTGAGAAATTAGGACCTAATTCACGCCAGCATTTTTTTAATTTGAGCTCTTATTTTGAAAAGCCACATTTTGCCTCAACCGGAAGTGAGCTTATCCCTGCCAGCTTTACGTTGCCAAGACAACCTTTGTTTACATGATCGAATCAATGCCGGTACATATAGCACTCCACAACGTCGGCTCTGTGCCGTCAAAGAAACGCTGTTTTGACCAAAAATGCCATCTGGGACAAGGAATAGGAGATACAGGCGATTGAAAGAAACGGATAGAATGGATTCTTAAGGCGACCGCGATCTAATATGAACGATCCAGTGCAGTGCTAACAACACTGCTAGCTAACCGGCTAACGTGAGTAGCATTATGGCTTGATCGATCATATGCACTATAAAAGCGCAATTGCCGAAGGGCTACGGCAATGGCAGCAAGGTTTATTATCAAATTGAGGCTTTGATTGCCGAAGGGCTTCGGCAATGGCAGGAAGACGGTTAAGAATGAATGAGATGATGTATGATGGCGCTCCTCACTTCACACTGGTGTGATTCTTTTTTAAATAATTTCGTTTAATGAAGTCATGCACTTGGATGGAAAGGGGTTTTATTTTATTTTATGTCCAATTTCGAGAAATTGCTTAATTCAGCGCCACCTGGTGGTCACCAGTTTTGGCTTTGGTTGCCAATTAGCCCATTATAAAAAAAGAAAGAAAATGTACTTCTATTATGCATGTAATGTGCATGTCATCACCTGTACACCAGATTAGAGGAACTTTCAAAATATGGATTATTATAATTTCTTCTTCTAAAAAAACTTGTCTTATCGTACTTGACAATCAAGAAGCATCCAAGAGGGAAAATGGTGTTTCCATGACATACATACACATTATACTGTAACATGTGTCACATTTGGGGGGAATCTCTCAAGAACAGATTCTGCGCTGTGCGCTACAGCATCTGTCAGCAAGGCCATTCAGAATGTGTTTATACGCGGTTGAGAGTGGGAATGAAAACACAGGCGCACCACAGGAAGTGGTGGAGCTGAGGTCACCGGGCCAAAGGGGCCAACATCCTGTTCTACTAGGTGGTGCTATAGAGCACCACCTGCCCTTGCCCTCAGCAAGGGCAGCAAAAAAACAACAACTTTTATTTATTTATTTTGTTTTGTACAGCGTACAGTATGTGGACCATGGTGACATTCATCAATTCTCGATTAAAAAAGAAAATGCTTCCAATATATTATTTATGCCCCAAAATCTATAAATCTCACACTATTAAGGCAACCGGCCGGTTCCACGCGCTGCACAACAAGGTGCCCTTTTTCTCACTTGAGCACCTGCTGCCCCTCTAAATATCTGTGCACGCCTACTGGCAACCACTGACTAAGGTCAGAAGTGAAAGCGCTTTTAGATGTCCCGCAAAAAAAAAAGAAAAGGATTTCGAGTTTTTTTTTACAGCCAAACGATATGGAATACCAAAACGGTGTGTGACGCTCGTCGCCGCAAATCAATCACTCCGAGCATTACAGTATGTTCCTAATTTGGTGAAGACGGTTTCAAAAATAAAATAGCAGTTAAACCTCTGCAGAGGCACGTACTACACCCTTATTCTTAGACGTGTGTGTGTGTGTGCATGCGTGTGTAGGTATGCAGGTCACTGGGCTCCCTGCAGTGTGTGTGTGTAGTGTCTCCCAACGACAGCAGCTATTTTAGACCTCCCCCCCCACACACACACACACACACACACACGTAGGCGTGTGTGCAGTTAAAACTACTTCAAGTCAAATTAATACTGAGGATTTTATTGTGCATACAAACAAAACGTATAGGGAAATTATATCATTGATGACAGACATTCAGACCCACCTGCGTTTGGAGAGACTTAGGGGTTGATTGAACGTATTTTTCCCACATTTGACCGTTACTGACGTTTGATCTGTGTGGTCATCACAGACAGGCTGATGTTTCATAATGGTGAATTCCATAGAATGGATTCTTAAGGCGACCGCGATCTAATATGAACGATCCAGTGCAGTGCTAACAACACTGCTAGCTAACCGGCTAACGTGAGTAGCATTATGGCTTGATCGATCATATGCACTATAAAAGCGCAATTGCCGAAGGGCTACGGCAATGGCAGCAAGGTTTATTATCAAATTGAGGCTTTGATTGCCGAAGGGCTTCGGCAATGGCAGGAAGACGGTTAAGAATGAATGAGATGATGTATGGCGCTCCTCACTTCACACTGGTGTGATTCTTTTTTAAATAATTTCGTTTAATGAAGTCATGCACTTGGATGGAAAGGGGTTTTATTTATCTTTATTTTTATGCGTCGAACGGACATGCAGGCAGCGTTGTTGTTGTTGCCTCGTAGTTTGGTACCTTTTGTCGCTGCCTGTGTGAAGCACGCACACATGAGCCTTTTCTCAAACGGAAAGAATGACATTCAATTCAAACATTGTGTGGACATATTATTATACAGCATGCAAGGAAAACCAATTCAAGTGTTCCGGCCTGTGACTGAACATGTTTTAAATTCCCCCCCCCCCGCCCCCCACAAAGGAAGCATAATTAAATATATTGATGCTAGTGAAATGACTACAGTACTAGTTGCTCTAGCTATAGCATGGTATTCATTGTGAAAATGGTTCACTGGTTTCAATCAAGTCCCATTAATGGATCTGGTTCCATATATACTGTACCAAAACCGTCTCTAATGCATGAAAACTTGGCTTATGAGATTCAACGCCTTTCTCATTATAATAATCACCCGAACCAAAAAAAAGAAAGAGAGAGAGAGAGTGTGGATATTTTAACCTGTTAAAACCGGGAAAGTGTTTTTTTTTTTTTTTTTTTTTACATTTTGGTACATCTTGAATAATGTGGCACTACACATTTTCATAGGGGGGGGGGGGGGGGGGGGGGGTTAACCCATTAACCCAGAGACTGCTACTGAATTAGTTACTGGTACTGAATTAGTTACAATTTCGCTAGAAACAGACTGTATCATTATATGAGTGACTGAGGGTCGCAAACGATACAGACTAGAGACACCTCCCTGACAATAACGCAGAGACAGCTTGTTATTTTTTGGACCACAAAACGCTCATACAAAATTATTTTGAGATGACTTTGGGGCTGTCCCTTTGGACCAATGCTGTGCTTTGACTGTACCCTGTACTGTTTGCATTTATTGTCTAATAAAATGACCAATCAATCAATCAAGACCCCATGTTATTCTCCATAGAGACATTACTTCCTAGAACCAGGGGGAATCGAGGGGATGAGCGGCGCTCTATTATGACATTTTCCAGGTGTTAGGAAGGGAGAAAAACTTGACGTTTTAGAATGATCAATTGTTCGATCGTCGTAAAACACCCGCAGAAAAACACAGAACTCGGGAGCCCGACCTACGCAAAAACCAAACAAAAAAACAACATGGTGATGAGCATCCATGGACGTGAACCAATTATCCTCTCTACAGCCACAGCCACAGTCACAACCAAATGACAGGACAGACCGTTCTTCTCAGCCAACAAAACAAGCCGTAACTCAACACCATCACTGCTAAAAGTGTCAGTATGTGGTTTATTAAACATCGTGGAGACAAGACACAAACAAGGGACCATTCTGGGACAAAACAACCTCGTCTGCCTCTTTCTTGACTCCATAATGTTTTTAGTTGTTTTACTTTCTGTAGTCTCGCCGTAGCCAGACGGACTATTCCACAATCCCCGAATGCTATATAGAGTCTGGAACTACAGAACTACAGTACACCTCCTCAAATCAGAGTAAGGAAGCTGCCATTTTCCGTTGCCTTATTTTTGTAAATATCTTTACATTTAATTTCCTTTTCTGGTAAGCTGGTATGCTTAGGTGATTTCTATTTATACCAGGATACATTTGAGCGACTGAAAGACGAAACAGAAGTGGGATCAGAGCTTCCGTTGCTCCAGACCGTATGACGGAAGCATTTATGTTTTACTCATGGTCAGAGCTTCCGTTGCTCCAGACTGTATGACGGAAAGCATTTATGATCAGAGCTTCCGTTGCTCCAGACTGTATGACGGAAAGCATTTATGTTTTACTCATGGTCAGAGCTTCCATTGCTCCAGACTGTATGACGGAAAGCATTTATGATCAGAGCTTCCGTTGCTCCAGACTGTATGACGGAAGCATTTATGATCAGAACTTCCGTTGCTCCAGACTGTATGACGGAAGCATTTATGATCAGAGCTTCCGTTGCCTCCAGACTGTATGACGGAAGCATTTATGATCAGAGCTTCCATTGCTCCAGACTGTATGACGGAAGCATTTATGATCAGAACTTCCGTTGCCTCCAGACTGTATGCAAACAGCATTTGAAAATGGCGAGAGAGGGCAGCAGTCTGGCAACGCAAGACTACACTTTTCAGGGTCATGTTAACACTCTTACTACTTCTTCCTCACCGAAAAGAGCCGATTTACAAGCTCACATCGTGCCACGACCCAACGCGTTGTGAGCTTGTAGGATCGGCCGATGTGCGTACGATACTGTATATACAAAGTAGGATAAAAAAGAAAAAAAAGGTGGAAACTCTCTGCCTATGAATTTACCCCAAAACATCATAATGCCAAAAATAACCAAGTAGTACACTGTCTTGAGGATGGCTATCATTTATTCACACACACACACACACACACACACACACACACACACAAAATGTCACGACCTCAAGCTACATTACCCGTGTCCTGAAATAGACAAGACCCCCCCACAGCGTGGTGTGTGTGTGTGTGTGTGTGTGTGTGTGTGTGTGTGTGTGTGTGTGTGTGCTTGAGCTAACATAACATTAGAGGAAAAAGCTACTCTGTCATTAGAGAGAGAGAGAGAGAGTTAGAGGGACACTGTACAGGAAGTCAAAACAAAATGTTCAAGTCCAGTTGCGGAGTCGGGGAAGATTCCTGTGAGTGTGTGTGTGTGTGTGTGTGTGTGTGTGTGTGTGTGTGTGTGTGTGTGTGTTTGCGCGTGCGCGCATGTGTGTGTGTGTGTGCACATGTGTGTGGTGTGTGTGTGTGTGTGTGTGAGAGAGTCCTTTTCCCTCGTGGTTTCATGTCGGTGTTTCATGTGGGTGAGCCTCACTGCTTTTTCCCGCTCAAACTGTCGATGGTCAACACGCTCCAGGAAGTTCTTACGCTCCACGTAGCCTAAAGGTGCACGGCACACACACACACACACACACACACACACACACACACACACACACACACACACACACACACACACACACACACACACACACACACACACACACACACACACACACACACAGAGAGAGAGAAGAGGCAGCTTTATCATAGAGTAACACAACATAATATTACAAACTAAGCCAGAGAACCGAGCCATCTGATGGTGGGTTTTAGTCATAGTCGTCTGGATGACAATTTAATTTAGTTTTTAAGTCATATTTTAGTCACCTGAAAAGTCTTAGTTTTAGACCACTGAATATCATACTTTCTTTTGTCGTCTAAATCTAGTGGATTTTGTCGACAAAAATGCACGTCGGCGGTACCTCGATGACGCCGATCTAGATCGGATGAGAGTGCGACACGCCTGAGCGCAAAAACCCAACATAAAATGACTTGTCTTCTAGCCCATTCTGACCTGAGATCAGATTCATACGAGGTTTCCACTGGACACACACTGGTCTGATTAACCCATTCTTACCTGAGATCAGATTCTAAAAATGTCAGTCGTTCTTCGATTTTTCAAAAATAGCAGACCTACAAGCTCGTATCGCGCCACTCTGGTGGCGCGCTACGAGCTTGTAGATCTGCTATTTTTCAATAGGTAAAGCATAACATGATGCTAACACCAAATGGGTTCCAGTTCAGAATGGGCTAGTTATACGGGATCTCTTCTCCACTAGTCCCTCCCTAAACATTGACAGTATATTTCTTATTCTATTCATTCGTCATAGCTTAGTCATCCCATTTCGGGGGCGGGGAACACCTTTTGGTGTTTCAAGCATTATGTTATGCTTTTAGCTATTGAAAAATAGCAGACCTACAAGCTCATAGCGCGGCACCGAGTGGCGAGCTTGTAGATCTGCCATTTTTGAAAATTCGTGAAAATGTAGTGCAAATCTTTGAATATATATATTCTTTCAGAGCGAACGTTTTGAACTCAAATCTTTGCTTCTGGGGGGGGTCCCAGGAACAACATATTTTCAGATGGGGGTCGGCGGCCAATTGCATATAATCTGGGGGTCCTTGACATGAAAATAGTTTGAGAACGACTGACATAGAAACATGAGGTTCTTTTTCAGAAAACTGTCAGGATTCAGAAGACATTTGTAGAATCGTTCCCAGGTCTAAATGGGTTATTAATATTGAGTTTCGCTGTAGTTCCGGTCAGTGAAAACAAGGTAGTGCGGTACGGTACAGTACAGTACATACATCCACATGGACACACACTTTTCCCCGCCGCAAACAAACAGGCAAACTCCCGCTGTTCCCACTTCAACACAGGAAGCAGTTACACAAGCTATCCTGTGTACACAGAGAGAGAGAGAGAGAGAGAGTGAGAGAGAGAGAGAGAGAGAGAGAGAGACGGCAGTGTGTGCTGAGATTTCACTCTATTCTGTCTGTTCATCAGGTGATGAAAGCTCTAGGCTAGGGTCTGGAGCTATAGGGGCTACATCAGGTGATGAAAGCTCTAGACTAGGGTCTGGAGCTATAGGGGCTACATGGTGATGAAAGCTCTAGGCTAGGGTCTGGAGCTATAGGGGCTACATGGTGATGAAAGCTCTAGGCTAGGGTCTGGAGCTATAGGGGCTACATCAGGTGATGAAAGCTCTAGGCTAGGGTCTGGAGCTATAGGGGCTACATGGTGATGAAAGCTCTAGACTAGGGTCTGGAGCTATAGGGCTACATCAGGTGATGAAAGCTCTAGGCTAGGGTCTGGAGCTATAGGGCTACATGTGATGAAAGCTCTAGACTAGGGTCTGGAGCTATAGGGGCTACATCAGGTGATGAAAGCTCTAGACTAGGGTCTGGAGCTATAGGGGCTACATCAGGTGATGAAAGCTCTAGGCTAGGGTCTGGAGCTATAGGGGCTACATCAGGTGATGAAAGCTCTAGACTAGGGTCTGGAGCTATAGGGGCTACATCAGGTGATGAAAGCTCTAGGCTAGGGTCTGGAGCTATAGGGGCTACATCAGGTGATGAAAGCTCTAGACTAGGGTCTGGAGCTATAGGGGCTACATCAGGTGATGAAAGCTCTAGGCTAGGGTCTGGAGCTATAGGGGCTACATCAGGTGATGAAAGCTCTAGACTAGGGTCTGGAGCTATAGGGGCTACATCAGGTGATGAAAGCTCTAGGCTAGGGTCTGGAGCTATAGGGGCTACATCAGGTGATGAAAGCTCTAGGCTAGGGTCTGGAGCTATAGGGGCTACATCAGGTGATGAAAGCTCTAGGCTAGGGTCTGGAGCTATAGGGGCTACATCAGGTGATGAAAGCTCTAGACTAGGGTCTGGAGCTATAGGGGCTACATCAGGTGATGAAAGCTCTAGACTAGGGTCTGGAGCTATAGGGGCTACATCAGGTGATGAAAGCTCTAGGCTAGGGTCTGGAGCTATAGGGGCTACATCAGGTGATGAAAGCTCTAGGCTAGGGTCTGGAGCTATAGGGGCTACATCAGGTGATGAAAGCTCTAGGCTAGGGTCTGGAGCTATAGGGGCTACATCAGGTGATGAAAGCTCTAGGCTAGGGTCTGGAGCTATAGGGGCTACATCAGGTGATGAAAGCTCTAGGCTAGGGTCTGGAGCTATAGGGGCTACATCAGGTGATGAAAGCTCTAGGCTAGGGTCTGGAGCTATAGGGGCTACATCAGGTGATGAAAGCTCTAGACTAGGGTCTGGAGCTATAGGGGCTACATCAGGTGATGAAAGCTCTGGGCTAGGGTCTGGAGCTATAGGGGCTACATGGTGATGAAAGCTCTAGGCTAGGGTCTGGAGCTATAGGGGCTACATCAGGTGATGAAAGCTCTAGGCTAGGGTCTGGAGCTATAGGGGCTACATCAGGTGATGAAAGCTCTAGGCTAGGGTCTGGAGCTATAGGGGCTACATCAGGTGATGAAAGCTCTAGGCTAGGGTCTGGAGCTATAGGGGCTACATGGTGATGAAAGCTCTAGGCTAGGGTCTGGAGCTATAGGGGCTACATCAGGTGATGAAAGCTCTAGGCTAGGGTCTGGAGCTATAGGGGCTACATGGTGATGAAAGCTCTAGGCTAGGGTCTGGAGCTATAGGGGCTACATCAGGTGATGAAAGCTCTAGACTAGGGTCTGGAGCTATAGGGCTACATGGTGATGAAAGCTCTAGACTAGGGTCTGGAGCTATAGGGGCTACATCAGGTGATGAAAGCTCTAGACTAGGGTCTGGAGCTATAGGGGCTACATCAGGTGATGAAAGCTCTAGACTAGGGTCTGGAGCTATAGGGGCTACATGTGATGAAAGCTCTAGGCTAGGGTCTGGAGCTATAGGGGCTACATCAGGTGATGAAAGCTCTAGGCTAGGGTCTGGAGCTATAGGGGCTACATGGTGATGAAAGCTCTAGACTAGGGTCTGGAGCTATAGGGGCTACATCAGGTGATGAAAGCTCTAGACTAGGGTCTGGAGCTATAGGGGCTACATGGTGATGAAAGCTCTAGGCTAGGGTCTGGAGCTATAGGGGCTACATGGTGATGAAAGCTCTAGGCTAGGGTCTGGAGCTATAGGGGCTACATCAGGTGATGAAAGCTCTAGGCTAGGGTCTGGAGCTATAGGGGCTACATCAGGTGATGAAAGCTCTAGACTAGGGTCTGGAGCTATAGGGGCTACGTGGTGATGAAAGCTCTAGGCTAGGGTCTGGAGCTATAGGGGCTACATCAGGTGATGAAAGCTCTAGACTAGGGTCTGGAGCTATAGGGGCTACGTGGTGATGAAAGCTCTAGACTAGGGTCTGGAGCTATAGGGGCTACATCAGGTGATGAAAGCTCTAGGCTAGGGTCTGGAGCTATAGGGGCTACATCAGGTGATGAAAGCTCTAGGCTAGGGTCTGGAGCTATAGGGGCTACATCAGGTGATGAAAGCTCTAGACTAGGGTCTGGAGCTATAGGGGCTACATGGTGATGAAAGCTCTAGGCTAGGGTCTGGAGCTATAGGGGCTACATGGTGATGAAAGCTCTAGGCTAGGGTCTGGAGCTATAGGGGCTACATCAGGTGATGAAAGCTCTAGACTAGGGTCTGGAGCTATAGGGGCTACATGGTGATGAAAGCTCTAGGCTAGGGTCTGGAGCTATAGGGGCTACATGGTGATGAAAGCTCTGGGCTAGGGTCTGGAGCTATAGGGGCTACATGGTGATGAAAGCTCTAGGCTAGGGTCTGGAGCTATAGGGGCTACATGGTGATGAAAGCTCTAGACTAGGGTCTGGAGCTATAGGGGCTACATCAGGTGATGAAAGCTCTAGACTAGGGTCTGGAGCTATAGGGGCTACATGGTGATGAAAGCTCTAGGCTAGGGTCTGGAGCTATAGGGGCTACATGGTGATGAAAGCTCTAGACTAGGGTCTGGAGCTATAGGGGCTACATCAGGTGATGAAAGCTCTAGACTAGGGTCTGGAGCTATAGGGGCTACATCAGGTGATGAAAGCTCTAGACTAGGGTCTGGAGCTATAGGGGCTACATGGTGATGAAAGCTCTAGACTAGGGTCTGGAGCTATAGGGGCTACATGGTGATGAAAGCTCTAGGCTAGGGTCTGGAGCTATAGGGGCTACATGGTGATGAAAGCTCTAGACTAGGGTCTGGAGCTATAGGGGCTACATCAGGTGATGAAAGCTCTAGACTAGGGTCTGGAGCTATAGGGGCTACATGGTGATGAAAGCTCTAGGCTAGGGTCTGGAGCTATAGGGCTACATGGTGATGAAAGCTCTAGACTAGGGTCTGGAGCTATAGGGGCTACATCAGGTGATGAAAGCTCTAGACTAGGGTCTGGAGCTATAGGGGCTACATCAGGTGATGAAAGCTCTAGACTAGGGTCTGGAGCTATAGGGGCTACATGGTGATGAAAGCTCTAGACTAGGGTCTGGAGCTATAGGGGCTACATGGTGATGAAAGCTCTAGGCTAGGGTCTGGAGCTATAGGGGCTACATCAGGTGATGAAAGCTCTAGGCTAGGGTCTGGAGCTATAGGGGCTACATGGTGATGAAAGCTCTAGACTAGGGTCTGGAGCTATAGGGGCTACATGGTGATGAAAGCTCTAGGCTAGGGTCTAGTTTTTTATGTCAGTGGTGCTCAACCTTTTTCATGTCAAGGAAACCCCAGAATTATCTCTATTGGGCCACGGACCCCCCACCTCAAAATATGTGAGAAGCCAATATTTCAGTTAAAAACATTCGCTCTGAAAAAATATATATATTCAAAGATTTGCGCCACATTTTCACGACTTTAAAAAAAATAGCCAACCTACGAGCTCATAGCGCGCCAGTCGGTGGCGCGCTATGAGCTCGTAGGTCTGCTATTTTTCAACAGCTAAAGTAGAACAGAATGCTTAAAACACGGAAAGGGGTTAAATGAAACGACTGAATCCCTGGTTCCTTCCAAAATGACCCTTCCCTTCATCATCCAAGCCCCTCCCGTTCCCTCCCAGATGAGCATCAATACATGGCGGAGCCGACATTAATGTTACCTCGTACTGTCTGCCCTCTCTCTCCCACCCCCCCCCCCCCCCTCTCTCTCTCTTCCTCTCTCTCTCTCTCTCTCTCTCTCTCCAAACATGAAGCAGATATTTAGCCTGTCCTCCAGTCTGTAACTTGTAAAAAAAAAAACATGGCCACCCTCTAATTTCAACGGCTATATCGGATTGCTCCCTCCACTGTCTGTGGTGATTTGTGTGTGTGTGTGTTTGTATGTGAGAGAAACATGAGAGAGATGTGACTATATCTTTGTATAATACCACAAGAGTGCGCGTGCGTGCGTGCTTGCGTGCAGTGTTACTTTTGTTGACTAAAACTACCGGCATGACAACAAATGTTTGTCGACTAACCACTGACGGAATTTTTAGTCATTTTAACGTCTGGTTGCGCTCTGATGTGAAAATAGCTGATCTACAAGTACAATTAAGCTCACAACGCGTTGCAGCCCGACGCTTGCATGGAGTTCCAGGGGCTCCCCAGCTAAATGATACGTTTGGAACCAAACGGACCCTCATGGGTCTGTAACTCTGAGTGTACAATTTGTATGCTCTCAGATTTTACAATATAAATTGGGGGTCCCAGTGATAGAAATGCCATTAAATTGGGGGTCTGGTGGGGGAGAGGAGAGAAGGCTTAGTGTCCCATAGGCCCCAAGGACCCAGTGAGGCTATCCAACGTTGAATCACTGGGCCCTAGCTTAGAGTATACATATTTATAGAGAAGGCACCCAGAGGAAATCTTGAGGTGAAATGGACATAGTGGCCGAATTAAGGTATTGCAGCCTGGCCCCAAACACATGAACACGCTGTCCGTTGACTATCATTGTACACGTTCATGACGGACGACGCTCGTGCGCGTTCAGCGGCAGCGCGTTCATGTGTTTGGGGCCACTCACCATTGCAATCCGTGTGTGTGTGACTGCATGTCTGCATGATGTTTGTGACTGCATGATGCACGCATGTGTGTGTGACTGCATGATGCACGTGTGTGTGTGACTGCATGATGCATGTGTGTGTGTGTGTCTGCATGATGCACGTGCGTGTGTGTGTGTGACTGCATGATGCACGTGCGTGAGTGTGACTGCATGATGCACGTGTGTGTGTGACTGCATGATGCATGTGTGTGTGTGTGTGTGTGACTGCATGATGCATGTGTGTGTGTGTGTGTGTGACTGCATGATGCATGTGTGTGTGTGTGTGTGTGACTGCATGATGCATGTGTGTGTGTGTGTGTGTGACTGCATGATGCATGTGTGTGTGTGTGTGTGTGACTGCATGATGCATGTGTGTGTGTGTGTGTGTGACTGCATGATGCACGTGCGTGAGTGTGACTGCATGATGCACGTGTGTGTGTGTGTGTGTGTGACTGCATGATGCATGTGTGTGTGTGTGTGTGTGTGACTGCATGATGCATGTGTGTGTGTGACTGCATGATGCATGTGTGTGTGTGTGTGTGTGACTGCATGATGCATGTGTGTGTGTGTGTGTGTGTGTGTGACTGCATGATGCACGTGCGTGAGTGTGTGTGACTGCATGATGCACGTGTGTGTGTGACTGCATGATGCACGTGCGTGTGTGTGTGTGACTGCATGATGCACGTGCGTGTGTGTGTGTGACTGCATGATGCACGTGCGTGTGTGTGTGTGACTGCATGATGCACGTGCGTGTGTGTGTGTGACTGCATGATGCACGTGCGTGTGTGTGTGTGACTGCATGATGCACGTGCACGTGTGTGTGTGTGACTGCATGATGCACGTGCGTGTGTGTGTGTGACTGCATGATGCACGTGCGTGTGTGTGTGTGACTGCATGATGCACGTGCGTGTGTGTGTGTGACTGCATGATGCACGTGCGTGTGTGTGACTACATGATGCACGTGCGTGTGTGTGTGTGTGACTGCACGTTCACGTGTGTGTGTGTGTGACTGCATGATGCACGTGCGTGTGTGTGTTTGACTGCACGTGCGTGTGTGTGTGTGACTGCATGTCTGCATGATGCGTGTGACTGCATGATGCACGTGCGTGTGTGTGACTGCATGATGCATGTGTGTGTGTGTGTGTGTGTGTGTGTGTGCACTTAAACGCCACAGAGCCCATTTCTGTGCGTGGGTGTTATTGTGAGTCTACACAACTGAGAGACTTGGCGTGACTTTGAGATCGTGCCTTTTACTATGCGCGCACGTGCGTGTGTGTGTGTGCGTGCATTGTTGCTAGTTAATGGGCTGAGTGTGCGGCCTTGAGTTGCCCCTGGTAACCGAATGATGATGTCATGCTTAATTAGCATCCTCAGGAGAGGGTGAAATTATTCTCCCCTCCATATCTCTCTCTCTCTCTGTTAAATCCCTGTCAACTATTTTCCTCTCCTCTCCTCTCCATCCTAAAGTCACCCTCCCCCAAACACTTCTCATTTTCCGGCATTAGGAGCAGGTTTTGAAATCCTCCTCTCTCTCTCTCTCTCTCCATCATCTGTCTCTCCTCCTCTTCTAAATCCCTCCATCTATCCCTCTCTCTCTCTTCCGCTCTCAGCGAGGGGGATAAGTGACAACTCCTCGTCTCCTCTCCATCCCTCCTTATCTCCATTTCTCTCTCTCTCTCCCCTGTATATCACTTCTCTCACCAGCAGCACTTCACCCCCCCCCCCCCCCCCCCCCCCACCGACACCTCCTCCCAACACTTGGATCCATGTTCCACTCTGGCTCGCTCTCTCTCCCTCTCTCCCTCTCTCCCCCCCCCCTCTCTCTCTCTCTCTCTCTCTCGACAGTGGTAAATACCGTATGTAAATCTTTCACACTCACATACACAGTATGTGTCATGAGGAATCATAGGACAGATTTGAAAATCAACATTACTTAACCCATTTTGACCCGAGATCAGATTCTAAACAATGTCTTCTATACATCCTGACAGTTTTCTGAAAAAGCTATGTTTCTATGTCAGTGGTTCTTCGATTTAAAAAAAAATAGCAGATCTACAAGCTCGTAGCGCGCCACTCGGTGGCGCGCTACGAGCTTGTAGATCTGCTATTTTTCAATAGCTAAAGCATAACATGATGCCAACACCAAAAGGGGTCCCCGCACAAAATGGGCTAAAGCAATAAGCCAACGAGAGGGTATTATTTTGGAGGCGTATATAGCGTAGGCGCGCCGTGTGTGTCTCTTACCCCCCTTTCCCCCGGTTGTGGATGGCCAGCTCGTCCGTGATGCCCTCCTCCGACTTGAAGGCGTCCCAGTCCATCTTGGACTTCTCCAGGGTGCTCATCTTCTGCTTCTTGCCCCCCCCCAGGCGGCTCAGCAGGCCGGACATCCCCGCCATGGGGCGCTTGCTGTTGGCGCTGAAACAGAGAGAGAGAGAGAGAGAGAGAGACTGTGTGTGTTATAGGGCTGTTATTATTTCCCCCCTAGAAAATTACTTATTATAAAAAAAACATTAAAACGGGATCGAACTGGGGACCGCACGGTATTTTGCCTACACAGAACACTGCAGAGTATTCAGTATTTCGTGCATTTTAGGAGTCAAACTGTGTCAGAAACCAGCGGTATGCCGTAATGTCATTTCAGACATTATGCAGCTGAAAGATGAAGACACGGAGAGCAGGGTGATACAGTACAGTAGAGAGCAGGGTGATACAGTACAGTAGAGAGCAGGGTGATACAGTACAGTAGAGAGCAGGGTGATACAGTACAGTAGAGAGCAGGGTGATACAGTACAGTAGAGAGCAGGGTGATACAGTACAGTAGAGAGCAGGGTGATACAGTACAGTAGAGAGCAGGGTGATACAGTACAGTAGAGAGCAGGGTGATACAGTACAGTAGAGAGCAGGGTGATACAGTACAGTAGAGAGCAGGGTGATACAGTACAGTAGAGAGCAGGGTGATACAGTACAGTAGAGAGCAGGGTGATACAGTACAGTAGAGAGCAGGGTGATACAGTACAGTAGAGAGCAGGGTGATACAGTACAGTAGAGAGCAGGGTGATACAGTACAGTAGAGAGCAGGGTGATACAGTACAGTAGAGAGCAGGGTGATACAGTACAGTAGAGAGCAGGGTGATACAGTACAGTAGAGAGCAGGGTGATACAGTACAGTAGAGAGCAGGGTGATACAGTACAGTAGAGAGCAGGGTGATACAGTACAGTAGAGAGCAGGGTGATACAGTACTGTACAGAGCAGGGTGATACAGTACTGTAGAGAGCAGGGTGATACAGTACAGTAGAGAGCAGGGTGATACAGTACAGTAGAGAGCAGGGTGATACAGTACAGTAGAGAGCAGGGTGATACAGTACAGTAGAGAGCAGGGTGATACAGTACAGAGCAGGGTGATACAGTACAGTAGAGAGCAGGGTGATACAGTACAGTAGAGAGCAGGGTGATACAGTACAGTAGAGAGCAGGGTGATACAGTACAGTAGAGAGCAGGGTGATACAGTACAGTAGAGAGCAGGGTGATACAGTACAGTAGAGAGCAGGGTGATACAGTACAGTAGAGAGCAGGGTGATACAGTACAGTAGAGAGCAGGGTGATACAGTACAGCAGAGAGCAGGGTGATACAGTACAGTAGAGAGCAGGGTGATACAGTACAGTAGAGAGCAGGGTGATACAGTACAGTAGAGAGCAGGGTGATACAGTACAGTAGAGAGCAGGGTGATACAGTACAGTAGAGAGCAGGGTGATACAGTACAGTAGAGAGCAGGGTGATACAGTACAGTAGAGAGCAGGGTGATACAGTACAGTAGAGAGCAGGGTGATACAGTACAGTAGAGAGCAGGGTGATACAGTACAGTAGAGAGCAGGGTGATACAGTACAGTAGAGAGCAGGGTGATACAGTACAGTAGAGAGCAGGGTGATACAGTACAGTAGAGAGCAGGGTGATACAGTACAGTAGAGAGCAGGGTGATACAGTACAGTAGAGAGCAGGGTGATACAGTACAGTAGAGAGCAGGGTGATACAGTACAGAGCAGGGTGATACAGTACAGTACAGAGCAGGGTGATACAGTACAGTAGAGAGCAGGGTGATACAGTACAGTAGAGAGCAGGGTGATACAGTACAGAGCAGGGTGATACAGTACAGTAGAGAGCAGGGTGATACAGTACAGTAGAGAGCAGGGTGATACAGTACAGTAGAGAGCAGGGTGATACAGTACAGTAGAGAGCAGGGTGATACAGTACAGTACAGAGCAGGGTGATACAGTACAGTAGAGAGCAGGGTGATACAGTACAGTAGAGAGCAGGGTGATACAGTACAGTAGAGAGCAGGGTGATACAGTACAGTAGAGAGCAGGGTGATACAGTACAGTAGAGAGCAGGGTGATACAGTACAGTAGAGAGCAGGGTGATACAGTACAGTAGAGAGCAGGGTGATACAGTACAGTAGAGAGCAGGGTGATACAGTACAGTAGAGAGCAGGGTGATACAGTACAGTAGAGAGCAGGGTGATACAGTACAGTAGAGAGCAGGGTGATACAGTACAGTAGAGAGCAGGGTGATACAGTACAGTAGAGAGCAGGGTGATACAGTACAGTAGAGAGCAGGGTGATACAGTACAGTAGAGAGCAGGGTGATACAGTACAGTAGAGAGCAGGGTGATACAGTACAGTAGAGAGCAGGGTGATACAGTACAGTAGAGAGCAGGGTGATACAGTACAGTAGAGAGCAGGGTGATACAGTACAGTAGAGAGCAGGGTGATACAGTACAGAGCAGGGTGATACAGTACAGTAGAGAGCAGGGTGATACAGTACAGTAGAGAGCAGGGTGATACAGTACAGTAGAGAGCAGGGTGATACAGTACAGTAGAGAGCAGGGTGATACAGTACAGTAGAGAGCAGGGTGATACAGTACAGTAGAGAGCAGGGTGATACAGTACAGTAGAGAGCAGGGTGATACAGTACAGTAGAGAGCAGGGTGATACAGTACAGTAGAGAGCAGGGTGATACAGTACAGTAGAGAGCAGGGTGATACAGTACAGTAGAGAGCAGGGTGATACAGTACAGTAGAGAGCAGGGTGATACAGTACAGTAGAGAGCAGGGTGATACAGTACAGTAGAGAGCAGGGTGATACAGTACAGCAGAGAGCAGGGTGATACAGTACAGTAGAGAGCAGGGTGATACAGTACAGTAGAGAGCAGGGTGATACAGTACAGTAGAGAGCAGGGTGATACAGTACAGTAGAGAGCAGGGTGATACAGTACAGCAGAGAGCAGGGTGATACAGTACAGTAGAGAGCAGGGTGATACAGTACAGTAGAGAGCAGGGTGATACAGTACAGTAGAGAGCAGGGTGATACAGTACAGTAGAGAGCAGGGTGATACAGTACAGTAGAGAGCAGGGTGATACAGTACAGTAGAGAGCAGGGTGATACAGTACAGTAGAGAGCAGGGTGATACAGTACAGTAGAGAGCAGGGTGATACAGTACAGTAGAGAGCAGGGTGATACAGTAAAGAGCAGGGTGATACAGTACAGTAGAGAGCAGGGTGATACAGTACAGTAGAGAGCAGGGTGATACAGTACAGTAGAGAGCAGGGTGATACAGTACAGTAGAGAGCAGGGTGATACAGTACAGTAGAGAGCAGGGTGATACAGTACAGTAGAGAGCAGGGTGATGCAGTACAGTAGAGAGCAGGGTGACACAGTACAGTAGAGAGCAGGGTGATACAGTACAGTAGAGAGCAGGGTGATACAGTACAGTAGAGAGCAGGGTGATACAGTACAGTAGAGAGCAGGGTGATACAGTACAGTAGAGAGCAGGGTGATACAGTACAGTAGAGAGCAGGGTGATACAGTACAGTACAGAGCAGGGTGATACAGTACAGTAGAGAGCAGGGTGATACAGTACAGTAGAGAGCAGGGTGATACAGTACAGTAGAGAGCAGGGTGATACAGTACAGTAGAGAGCAGGGTGATACAGTACAGTACAGAGCAGGGTGATACAGTACAGAGCAGGGTGATACAGTACAGTAGAGAGCAGGGTGATACAGTACAGTAGAGAGCAGGGTGATACAGTACAGTACAGAGCAGGGTGATACAGTACAGTAGAGAGCAGGGTGATACAGTACAGTAGAGAGCAGGGTGATACAGTACAGTAGAGAGCAGGGTGATACAGTACAGTAGAGAGCAGGGTGATACAGTACAGCAGAGAGCAGGGTGATACAGTACAGTAGAGAGCAGGGTGATACAGTACAGTAGAGAGCAGGGTGATACAGTACAGTAGAGAGCAGGGTGATACAGTACAGTAGAGAGCAGGGTGATACAGTACAGTAGAGAGCAGGGTGATACAGTACAGTAGAGAGCAGGGTGATACAGTACAGTAGAGAGCAGGGTGATACAGTACAGTAGAGAGCAGGGTGATACAGTACAGTAGAGAGCAGGGTGATACAGTACAGTAGAGAGCAGGGTGATACAGTAGAGAGCAGGGTGATACAGTACAGTAGAGAGCAGGGTGATACAGTACAGTAGAGAGCAGGGTGATACAGTACAGTAGAGAGCAGGGTGATACAGTACAGTAGAGAGCAGGGTGATACAGTACAGTAGAGAGCAGGGTGATACAGTACAGTAGAGAGCAGGGTGATACAGTACAGTAGAGAGCAGGGTGATACAGTACAGTACAGAGCAGGGTGATACAGTACAGTAGAGAGCAGGGTGATACAGTACAGTAGAGAGCAGGGTGATACAGTACAGTAGAGAGCAGGGTGATACAGTACAGTAGAGAGCAGGGTGATACAGTACAGTAGAGAGCAGGGTGATACAGTACAGTAGAGAGCAGGGTGATACAGTACAGTAGAGAGCAGGGTGATACAGTAGAGAGCAGGGTGATACAGTACAGTAGAGAGCAGGGTGATACAGTACAGTAGAGAGCAGGGTGATACAGTACAGTAGAGAGCAGGGTGATACAGTACAGTAGAGAGCAGGGTGATACAGTACAGTAGAGAGCAGGGTGATACAGTACAGTAGAGAGCAGGGTGATACAGTACAGTAGAGAGCAGGGTGATACAGTACAGTAGAGAGCAGGGTGATACAGTACAGTAGAGAGCAGGGTGATACAGTACAGTAGAGAGCAGGGTGATACAGTACAGTAGAGAGCAGGGTGATACAGTACAGTAGAGAGCAGGGTGATACAGTACAGTAGAGAGCAGGGTGATACAGTACAGTAGAGAGCAGGGTGATACAGTACAGTAGAGAGCAGGGTGATACAGTACAGTAGAGAGCAGGGTGATACAGTACAGTAGAGAGCAGGGTGATACAGTACAGCAGAGAGCAGGGTGATACAGTACAGTAGAGAGCAGGGTGATACAGTACAGTAGAGAGCAGGGTGATACAGTACAGTAGAGAGCAGGGTGATACAGTACAGTAGAGAGCAGGGTGATACAGTACAGTAGAGAGCAGGGTGATACAGTACAGAGCAGGGTGATACAGTACAGTAGAGAGCAGGGTGATACAGTACAGAGCAGGGTGATACAGTACAGTAGAGAGCAGGGTGATACAGTACAGTAGAGAGCAGGGTGATACAGTACAGTAGAGAGCAGGGTGATACAGTACAGTAGAGAGCAGGGTGATACAGTACAGCAGAGAGCAGGGTGATACAGTACAGTAGAGAGCAGGGTGATACAGTACAGTAGAGAGCAGGGTGATACAGTACAGTAGAGAGCAGGGTGATACAGTACAGTAGAGAGCAGGGTGATACAGTACAGAGCAGGGTGATACAGTACAGTAGAGAGCAGGGTGATACAGTACAGTAGAGAGCAGGGTGATACAGTACAGTAGAGAGCAGGGTGATACAGTACAGCAGAGAGCAGGGTGATACAGTACAGTAGAGAGCAGGGTGATACAGTACAGTAGAGAGCAGGGTGATACAGTACAGTAGAGAGCAGGGTGATACAGTACAGTAGAGAGCAGGGTGATACAGTACAGTAGAGAGCAGGGTGATACAGTACAGTAGAGAGCAGGGTGATACAGTACAGTAGAGAGCAGGGTGATACAGTACAGTAGAGAGCAGGGTGATACAGTACAGTAGAGAGCAGGGTGATACAGTACAGTAGAGAGCAGGGTGATACAGTACAGCAGAGAGCAGGGTGATACAGTACAGTAGAGAGCAGGGTGATACAGTACAGTAGAGAGCAGGGTGATACAGTACAGTAGAGAGCAGGGTGATACAGTACAGTACAGAGCAGGGTGATACAGTACAGAGCAGGGTGATACAGTACAGTAGAGAGCAGGGTGATACAGTACAGTAGAGAGCAGGGTGATACAGTACAGTACAGAGCAGGGTGATACAGTACAGTAGAGAGCAGGGTGATACAGTACAGCAGAGAGCAGGGTGATACAGTACAGTAGAGAGCAGGGTGATACAGTACAGTAGAGAGCAGGGTGATACAGTACAGTAGAGAGCAGGGTGATACAGTAGAGAGCAGGGTGATACAGTACAGTAGAGAGCAGGGTGATACAGTACAGTAGAGAGCAGGGTGATACAGTACAGTAGAGAGCAGGGTGATACAGTACAGTAGAGAGCAGGGTGATACAGTACAGTAGAGAGCAGGGTGATACAGTACAGTAGAGAGCAGGGTGATACAGTACAGTAGAGAGCAGGGTGATACAGTACAGTAGAGAGCAGGGTGATACAGTACAGTAGAGAGCAGGGTGATACAGTACAGTAGAGAGCAGGGTGATACAGTACAGTAGAGAGCAGGGTGATACAGTACAGTAGAGAGCAGGGTGATACAGTACAGTAGAGAGCAGGGTGATACAGTACAGTAGAGAGCAGGGTGATACAGTAGAGAGCAGGGTGATACAGTACAGTAGAGAGCAGGGTGATACAGTACAGTAGAGAGCAGGGTGATACAGTACAGTAGAGAGCAGGGTGATACAGTACAGTAGAGAGCAGGGTGATACAGTACAGTAGAGAGCAGGGTGATACAGTACAGTAGAGAG
>NC_139700.1:46726570-46749698 GCF_964188405.1 Protomyctophum parallelum
GGTGAATTCTGAGGGAATTACGGACGGGCTCCAGTTGGTTATACATGTGTTCTCTTGACGTTCAGAGTTACAGACCCCTAAGGGTTCCTAACTATATCATTCCCCCTGGAACCCCCCCGTCGAGGACCCGCTCCCCCCGCTCCCCCCGGGGGTCCCCGAGAGCCAGTGACCTTTGAACTATAGCGTGGAAATCCCAGGGTTGTGCAACAGCTGTGAAACCTACCCTGTTCCCACCACACTGAAGACTAAACAGAGAGCGAGAGAGAGAGAGAGAGAGAGAGGGTAGTAGGTTACAAGCTCGTAGCGCGGCACTCAAGCTTGTAGATCTGCTTTTTTTTTTTTATCGTGGAAATGTGGCGCAAATCTTTGAATTATATTATATTCTTTCCGAGCCAACATTTTTAAGTCATATCTTTGCTTCTATGGGGGAGGTCCTCTGGAACAACATATTTTCAGATGGTGGTCAGCAGGCCAAATGCATACATAATTCTAGGGGTCCTTGACATGGAAATGTTTGAGAAGCAACGATATAGAAAACTGTCGTGATTTTAGAAGACATTTTGTAGAATCGACTTCGGTCCTGAATGGGTTAAAGGACAATTCCATGCTAGAAGGCTTTCTTACCTTTATTTGTAGTTGTTACGTCCCCACCAAAGAGGTCCAGGTGTTATTTTGTGCAAAAGCGCATTATTGGCCATTTCCCCTAATATAAGCCCTCAATGAATTGCATTGAATTGACTCATTCGCTTATTTCCATCGCTCAAAAATCAAGCGGCACACTTTACTACTTATTTTGATGGAAATAATCAAATTAGCACAAAAACCCAACTCCCATTGAGGGCTTATATTAGTGGAAGTAGCCAAAAATGCACTTTTGCACAAAATAACACCTGGACCTCTTTGGTGGGGACGTAACAACTACAAATAAAGGTAAGAAAGACTTCTAGTATGGAATTCTCCGTTAAACTCACCTGGATTAAACCATTAAAAACAAGCATCTGTGTCATTTTAGATTGTTTTATAATGTTGGCTATATTACTCTTCATGTGACCGCCGCGCTCTGGACTTTAGGTGCGTTACCCGTTCAAAACATATCAAATAGATAATGGTAGTGGGTCGCGGACACCAAGACTGCAGTTCAAAACATTTATTTCATTTTTGAACAGGGACAAACGTTGCATGCTAGAAAACAGATCTCACTGAATATAATATGACGCAGTTTATTTGCATGTTTAGGTCTCATGCGCGCGCGCACACACACACACACACACACACACACACACACACACACACACACACACACACACACACACACACACACACACACACACACACACACACACACACACACACACACACACACACACACACACACACACACACACACACACACACACACACACACACACACACACACACACACACACACCTGAGAGTGACCCCCTGGGTCTCCTGTTCTATATTTATACCCAGAGAGCGTCTCTGCATCTCGCCGTCTGTGTTTGCCCAAAAAAGCCATCTGTCCTGAACAACATGTACTGTACTGTACTGTACCTCTGAAATAAAATCACCTACAGTTTATTGCCCATTAGTTCCCGCTTTCTGCCCCAATTCATCTCTGAATATTCCTGTAGCGATTACTGTAAACCTGAGGACGATTGTATACAAATGTCTTCTAAATCCTGACGGTCTCCTGAAAAACCCTCATGTTTCTACGTCAGTGTTTCTCAAACATTTTCATGTCAAGGACACCCAAAGATGTCCCATGTTGTTTAATGCGTTTAATTCGCCGTTTTTAAAATAATTAAAAAGAAACAGCGGATTTATCCGGGACCTGATGACGAGGCCGTCACGTTATGATGACGGAACCGGAAATCATCTGGGCTGCTAGGGCTTCTGGGAAATTGAGCCCAATGCAAGTGAACGGGGGGGGGGGGGGGGGGGGGGGGGTTGTTTGGACTACAACTTGCTCTGCACTGTGGTTTAGTTCCTTCATGGCCGCTGGCTCGTCTCATCATAACAAACCATCAAACCATTTTTCGCTGGATTTTCGTGGTTGAAAGCTAGCAAATACTTCAGCGTTATGCTCCAAAGGTAATAAAACAATCTGGGCAGAGTATTTGATTAAAATGCAGGTAAAGCGTTTTAACCCATTCTGAACGGGAACCTATTTTGGTGTTATGCTTTAGCCATTGAAAAATAGCAGATCTACAAGCTCATAGCGCGCCACCGAGTGGCGCGCTACGAGCTTGTAGGTCTGCTATTTTTGAAAAATCGAAGAACGACTGACATTTTTAGAATCTGATCTCAGGTCAGAATGGGTTAATCAGACCAGTGTGTGTCCAGTGGAAACCTCGTATGAATCTGATCTCAGGTCAGAATGGGTTAAGGAGTCAAACTGTTAATGGAGTGAAATCTGCCTCCTCTGCTGTAGCTCTAAGCGCCTTTCTTTTGAAACATTCCGGCGCACTGGAAGTGTTGAGTATCATTATGTGTTGCTGGTCAGCATAATGTGTAGTAAACTAGGGAACTAGTAAAAATCACACCCGTGTGAACTGAGTGGTGCAACTCCCCTCTCTCTCCCCCCCTCCTCTCCTCTCCTCTCCTCTCCTCTCTCTCTCTCTCTCTCATTAGCAGGCAACAGTGCAGCACTAATACTATCTCTCTCTCTGTTTCTGGCAAACAGCGCCCCTACTGGTACTCATAGTCAAACGTTTCAACTCAAATCTTTGCTTCTGGAAGGTTCCTGGAAGAACATATTTTCAGATGGGGGTCGGCGGCCAATTACATATAATCTTTGGGGGTCTTTGACATGAAATATTGAGCACCACCGGTACAGAAACATGACGTTTTTTTTCAGAGAATTGTCATCATTTAGAAGGCATTTAAAAAATGTCGACGTCAGGCCTAAATGGGTTAACCCATTCTGACCTGAGATCAGATTCATACGAGGTTTCCACTGGACACACACTGGTCTGATTAACCCATTCTGACCTGAGATCAGATTCTAAAAATGTCAGTCGTTTGATTTTTCAAAAAATAGCAGACCTACAAGCTCGTATCGCGCCACTCGGTGGCGCGATATGAGCTTGTAGATCTGCTATTTTTCAATAGCTAAAGCATAACATGATGCCAACACCAAAATGGGTGCCCGGTCAGAATGGGTTAAGACTGTAAAACTGAATTGTCGCACGTTATATATTTCTCATCGTGGCGTCTCGTCGCGATGAATCTCTGTGAACTGGAAGAGACAGCAGCGTACAGTAACTACTACAGTACCAGTACCCACTACCCAGTGATGATGTCATCCTCCGACAAGCTTTTCATTCAAGTTATTTATAGCTGTGCGTGTACTATTAACCCATTCTGGGCGGGGAACCTCTTTTGGTGTTTTAAAAGCATCGTTATACTTTAGCTAAAAATAGCAGATCTACAAGCTCCGCTACGAGCTTGTAGGTCTGCTATTTTTGAAAAATCGTGGAAATGTTGGCGCAAATCTTTGAATATATATGCTTTCACAGCGAACGTTTTTAACTCAGATCTTTGCTTCTGGAAGGTTCCTGGAACAACATATTTTCAGATGGGGGTCGTCGGCCAATTATTATAATCTTTTGAGGTCCTTGACATGAAATATTGAGCACCACTGATACAGAAACACGAGGACAGAAAACTGTCAGGATTTAGAAGACTTTTTTCGACGTCAGGCCTAAATGGGTTAAATCTATTCTTAGAGCCAAGGCAGGCGGGATCGGTTACAATGGTCTGACACAGACACACACGCACGCAGTCCACAAACACACACACACACACACACACACACACACACACACACACACACACACACACACACACACACACACACACACACACACACACACACACACATCTGGAAACTATCAAAGTTGGACCCGGAAATATGCTGGTGGTGGATGTGGACTGACTACAAGTTCTCCAGGGTTTCTTTTTCTCACGGCCCGCTCCAGACTGTATTTCCGTGCACAACCAGTTCTCTAGGAGACAAGATGGTATAATCAGAGCTGTTATAACCACATGAAGCCCGCAGCAGCGGCCCTCATCCTGCTATAGGCCATATTCCAAGAGAGGAAAACATTATATGGCCAAAAATATAGCAGATACAGTATACAGGTCACGATTACAACATTTAACCCATTCTGACCCGAGATCAGATTCACATGAGGTTTCCACTGGACACAAAAGGAATACACAGCATTTGTGTGCTGCCGCTTGGCTCCAAACATACTCCAGTACAGCCTGCAACATTCAGCCGTTTACATGGATTCAAGTTGTTTTAGTCTTGTTTTAGTTGTTTTAGTCGACTGATTTCAGTCATCGGGGGATTCCACAGCAGCCTGTATGTCTTCCATAGAAAGCGTCTCTCGTACTGAGAATAGCCGATCTGCGACGTACGTTGTGAGCTTGTATACCTGTAGATGGTCCATTTCAGTTATTAGTTGTTTAATAATATAGACAATATTTTAGGCCAATAAAAAAATACTACCGCATTTCCCACTTTAAACAACGTTATTTATAGTCCCGCGACTATAAATGCAGTACATTAGGAGTGTTTTGGTGTGCATACATACTGTACATACTGTACATACACAGTGTTCCGCGGTGCTTGTCTGTCTGTGTGGTGGCTAAAATGTCAGGAGATAAAGAGAGAGAGAGAGAGAGAGAGAGAGGCAGAACATTATAATCTGCTGCTGAAAAACAGAATGAGGGGCAAAGGAAAACCCAAGAGGATATCAAACTCTGCTCACTATAACTCTTCCTCGTAGTATTTTGGCGAGTATTGGACCGGAAAATACGTTCTTATAAGACTGGTGGATATTTCATCTGGCTGGCTGTAATTGGGAGGGGGGGGGTATAAACATAAATTGATTTTTTTTTTTTTTTGCGCAACCTGCGGGCTGGCCGAGCCGATTTCAATGTAGCACACGCTGGACTGACATCCTGTGTGCGGGTGCGTCCATCTTTAATGCTAAATAAATAGCGGCGACGCTAGCGAGCTACAATGAAGCCATGTTTCCATCTAGACCACCGGATAATCCGCAAAGACCTCCGAACATCGCACATTTTTACCCAAACCACGGAGAGCTCCGGAAGATCTCGAGTTATTCATCTTTTTAGTCAGCCTGTATAATGGGAGGTGGACGGCAGCGCGGTTGCACAACCCGGTCTAGGATCGCTAAAGGAGGAAAGGATAAGCAAAAAAATAAAAAAATAAACAGCGATCCGGTTTGATATCAATAATAAAGCTTATCAGAACATTACGCCAGAAGCAGTTGCTGGTTGGATTCCTTCTGACGGAACGTTCAGCCAGGAGCAGTAAAACCGTAAATGTCACGTCACAGTATAAGAAAATAACTATTTAATATTTATGTCCAGGGGTCATCTATATGCCCGTACAGGGCCACATGTGTCCGTGGCAAAGACTTGGCCTTGCCCGTGCCAATTATTTTTATTTTATTTTTATACAACATTATAATGTCCTTTTTTTTTTATCATAAGACTCAATTACTGAATGTCAAGTCTCCAGGTATGTATGTAAATAAGGTTTGAGTTGAGTTGAGTGAGTATGTATGGCATTATTAGGAGTCCAACTGGTACTAGCTGGTTCTCAAATGTTTTATTTGCAAGGAAGACCCCTGACCTTATGTCATCTTGTAGTCGACGCAAAGATTTCTAGGCGCATATATAATTGATAATTGATTGCGATACCGGGTCCATTTATTGACACAAATTAAATATACAGTCTTTGTTTCACCCTGCTCTCTCAAACAGTCATTAGTATTTCGGTGGCGGTCGAAAATGATCAACGTTATACAAAAAAAACATTCCCGAATGTCCACCTGATCTGTTGGCGAAGGAACACACGTGTGCGTGTGTGCGTCTGACTGACTGACTGACGATCAGGCTCAATGTCATGCTAGTAACCAGGAAGGTGTATGTATAATCAATTAGCCATCAAGCAATCAGACCTCCGATCAATAAACCGTTGAGTGCTCACAGACTCCGCCAAATTACAGACCGTTTGCTGCAGACCAAAGCTGCACTGAGCTGAATTCAAATTCCTGTCACTGTCCCTTTTTGGTGTTAGCATTATGTTAGGCTTTAGCCATTGAAAAATAGCAGATCTACAAGCTCATAGCGCGCCACCGAGTGGCGCGCTACGAGCTTGTAGGTCTGCTATTTTTGAAGAATCGAAGAACGACTGACATAGAAACACAGCTTTTTCAGAAAACTGTCAGGATGTAGAAGACATTTTTAGAATCTGATCTCAGGTCAGAATGGGTTAGAGACCTTCAGGATGGCGGATTTAGCCGCGGGTAACAGCAGTTGCGGATGAATTTGAGTGAATCAAACATATTATTTGCCAACCCATTTTGACCTGTGATCAGATTCTAAAAATGTCCGTTTGAAATTGACAGTTTTCTGAAAAAGCTATGTTTCTATGTCGGTCGTTCTTTGATTTTTTTTGGCACTCGGTGCCGCGCTATGAGCTTGTAGATCTGCTATTTTTCAATAGCTAAAGCATGACATAATGCTAACACCAAAAGGGGTTCCCGCCCCAAAAATGGGTTAATATCGGATAAACAGTTGGGTGAAATAATGCGGGAAATAAATTAATGGCGTCTATCTTCTATAGGCTTATTATAGCTTTTAAAATTCACAATAACGTAAATACCATTTTGAATACCGTAAATACCAGCGTGGGGTCACGGGAACCCCTTTTGGTGTTTTAAGCATTGTCACACTGTAGCTGTGGAAAATAGCAGATCAAAAAGCTCATAGCACCAAGTGCGCACTATGAGTTTGTAGATCTGCTTTGTTTTTTTTTTATCTTGAGAATGTGGCGCAAATCTTCTTTGAATATATATTCTTTCAGAGCGAACGTTTTTTAACTCAAATCTTTGCTTCTGGGGGGGGGGGGGGTTCATACATATTTTCAGAAGGGGGTAGGCGGCCAATTTCATATAATAACGGGGGTCCTTGACATTAAATAGTTTGAGAACCACTGACAAAGAAACTGAGATTTTTTTCAGAAAACCGTCAGGATTTTGAAAACATTTTGTAGAATCGAGCTTAGGTCAAAATGAGTTAAATACAATCGTGTGTACGTTCACATTCTCTCCCCTAGGGGGGGGGGGGGGGGAGACAGCGCTTCTTGTTTGTTTTTATTCTGGGGAGACATTTCGCGAAGATTGGAGCAAAGATATTTAGTGTAGAGGGACAAAAGGAAGATGCTTTAGTATAGACCCCCGGGGGGGATTCCAGTCAACTAAGGACATACTGTAGGATTTAATGTGTGATGTTTTAGATGGCATGTCTTGGCAGAAGTCTTGCTGTCACAAGCAAAGCAGCTGTTGCTTTTCCAGAGAGAGAGAGAGAGAGAGAGAGAGAGAGAGAGAGACACTACAGGTCTGTGCATGATCGTTATGCGGAGGTGGTTGCGTCACACGTGCACAGGCAGGCAGCTGTGCTGTCAGGTTCAGTGTGTTGCTGTTAATCAGACATTGGCTTTAGCCCAACGAACCGTGTGTTTCTCTCCGCAGTCTATACAGCACGTGTGTCCGTCTGAGTGTGTGTGTGTGTGTGTGTGTGTGTGTGTGTGTGTGTGTGTGCTAGTCATAGAGAGAGACAGAGACGTAGACATAAATTGATGAACTTGACCAATGAGAGTAACGCCACAACAACTAAGTGAGTCAGTGGATAGGTCGGTCGGAGAGGCTTATTGTCAGTATCAGCCGGATTGTAGGAGTCTAATCCCAGGTTTCGCAATGCAGTGTTTCCCCAAACAGTGGGTCGGGACCCATCTGTGAGTCACAGACCATGTTTTATGGGTCATGACTCGAATAAAAATCCCATTTACTTTTCCTACAAAACACCTACCATCAGCCCCCAGTAATTAAAACACCTACCATCAGCTCCCAGTAACAACACCTACCATCAGCTCCCAGTACTTACAACACCTACCATCAGCTCCCAGTAACAACACCTACCATCAGCACCCAGGAATTACAACACCTACCATCAGCCCCCAGTAATTACAACACATACCATCAGCCCCCAGTAATTACAACACCTACCATCAGCTCCCAGTAACAACACCTACCATCAGCACCCAGTAATTACAACACCTACCATCAGCACCCAGTAATTACAACACCTACCATCAGCCCCCAGTAATTACACCACCTACCATCAGCTCCCAGTAGTTACAACACCTACCATCAGCTCCCAGTACTTACAACACCTACCATCAGCTCCCAGTACTTACAACAACTACCATCAGCTCCCAGTACTTACAACACCTACCATCAGCTCCCAGTACTTACAACAACTACCATCAGCTCCCAGTACTTATAACACCTACCATCAGCTCCCAGTACTTATAACACCTACCATCAGCTCCCAGTACTTATAACACCTACCATCAGCCCTGATTACTTACAACACCTACCATCAGCCCTGATTACTTACAACACCTACCATCAGCCACTATTACTTACAACAACACCTACCATCAGCCCCCATTACTTACAACACATACCATCAGCCCCCATTACTTACAACACATACCATCAGCTCCCAGTACTTACAACACCTACCATCAGCCCCCATTACTTACAACAACACCTACCATCAGCTCCCAGTAGTTACAACAACACCAAATTCTGGCACGTGGAAGGACTAGGCTCTGTGGGTTGCCTCCTGTCCGGGCCCTTCCTACGTCTCACCAGGTCCACTCCTGCTCTCACCAGGCCCAGGACCTGTGCGTTGCACCAGAGTCCCAGCACCAGACACTTCATTCAGGAGTGGTGGATTATAATGGCCGTCCCAAAGGCCTCACCAAGGTTTGTTGGGCTTCTTCCTCACGGAGGACACAGGCTGGGGCGCTAACCCATACTGCTCACCCGGGTGCCGTCTACATTCCGGCTGTCACCCGTCTCTCCGGTGGTCACCAGACTATACCTGGTTGTCACATAGTCTATTCCTATGAGTAGAATAAATAGAATAACTATAACTAAAAATACATCGCATGGATGCACCTGGGACGTATCCTCAGTGATGTATCCTGAGGTCAACGAGGTTTTGGGTCTACCAACATCATACCCCTCAATCATGTGACCCAGCCGGGAGTGATCAAATCTCGACTTGCGTCCCAGTAGCTACCCTCGATCAGTCTATCAGGGAATGAGCAAGGCCACACAATCCGTTGCTCCGGAACTACTCTGCCGGGACTGGGAGAACCAAATTCTGGCACGTGGAAAGACTAGGCTCTGTCTTCTATCAGTAGAAAACATACATTAACAAAGATATTTTCATAAGACTATGAAAAATGACTTCTTGTGCGAGTACGTCAACGGGACTGAATTGTCTGCTCCATTCAGCGCAGGCGTGTGTGTGTGTTAGGTGATGAGTAAACTGAAAGGGACAGCTAGAGAGAGAAGGAAAGAAACTGGCCTACTCCTAAAGTGTGAGGGAAGTTGAAATGAGGGGAGAGCGAAACGCAGAGAGTCGGAGGGAGGGAGGGAAAAAGCAGACAGGAAAATGAGGACAAGAGAGGTGGACTGGGGATAAGAGAGAGAGAGAGAGAGAGAGAGGAAGTGAGACCACGTCACGATTATTAGCAAAGATACTTAGCGATTAACGCCAATATCGCGATAATCAACACGTGCTTGAACCCCCGGCATCCTGATTCTTCGGGGAGCGTTCGTCAACAACTAGCCGTTCTAAAAAAGATCACAGCATTGATCATTTCTGCGAATCGAGTTGTCCAGAGTGAGTTTGGTTTATCAAGCACGGAGAGTTTAAGTGGTACTGAATTTGCAACGCGCGCGCACGCACGCACGCACGCACGCACACACGCACACACGCACACACGCACACACGCACACACGCACACACACACACACACACACACACACACACACACACACGCACGTTGGAGGGAAACTAGCGTTTTTTCATGTCAATAAAGCTCCTTCGAACTGAATCACTTGCGACGCAATGCAACGACATGCACCGACGTGCAACGGGACGTGTCGAGAGTCCGCCGCGACGAACGCGGAAACGGTTTAGCCGCGTCTCGAATCATTGGTGCCGTTTGGGTCTTACATGGAGACAGGATGGAAGAGAGAGAGAGAGAGAGAGAGAGAGAGAGAGAGAGGAAATGAGGCCAGACGGACGGTTTCACAAGATAGTATTTCCCAAAGTGTTACTGTAACACAGCTCTGTTTACACCTTTATTTAATTCCCATTTATATCCAATATTTATTTGCAAATACATTGTGTTATTTTCATTGTCTGGTTCCACCTCTGCTTTGGCATTGTAGACGTCTACTGCTATTTTTGAAAATAAATCGTAAAAAAATGTGGCGCAAACCTTTGAATATATTATTTCGTAGCGAAGCCCTCGATGATGGATAAAGGAGGGAACAGGAACCAGGGAGGAGCCCCCCCACCCCCCCCCCCACCCCCCTCCAAATGTGCCCACTAAGCATTCTGGAACAGACCTGCTGTGTTTGTATGTGGAGCACGGGCTTGGTTTGTCTGATCAAGCCTGTGCTGCGCCAGCCTGCCGTGTTTCTCACACACACACACACACACACACACACACACACACACACACACACACACACACATCCTGTGTGGGGGGGGGGGGGGGGGACGACACAAACCAATAGGAAGGCGGCCAACTGTGTTGCAGAGAGCGTCTGGACGTGTTATTCTCCGCTCACCTCATTTCTCTTCCCCCGGTTTTGGCCGAGACACTTTCTTCTACACCGAGTATCTTCAGTGAACGTATACTTACTGACTTTACAACGAGTAACCAAGTACAATTACTCAGGTACTCAGTACTTCTGAGTGATTCTACAAAAAAGGCTTCTGAATCCTGACCTACAAGCTCGTAGTTTACGAGCTTGTAGGTCTGCTATTTTTTGAAAAATCGTAAAAATGCGGCACACATCTTTGAATATATATATTCTTTCAGAGTGGTGCAAACACTCCAAGGAACAGCAATGTCCGCTATGTGTTGCTTCACCACTCAGTTCACTCAGTTTTATTTCAATGTCGGGCCTAAATCAGAGTTAAATCAGGGTTAAATCAGAGTTAAATCAGAGTTAAATCAGGGTTAAATCAGAGTTAACCCATTCTGACCTGAGATCAGATTCATACGAAGGTTTCCGCCGGACACACACTGGTCTGATGAACCCATTCTGACCTGAGATCAGGTTAAAAAAATGTCAGTCGTTCTTCGATTAAAAAAAAATAGCAGACCTACAAGCTCGTATCGCGCCACTCGGTGGCGCGATATGAGCTTGTAGATCTGCTATTTTTCAATAGCTATTAAGCATAACATGATGCTGACACCAAAATGGGTGCCCGGTCAGAATGGGTTAAATCAGAGTTAAATCAGGGTTTTGGCATGCAGGACTAGACTGAGCTGTGTGGACATTGCTCTGTGCACCTATGCATCTATGTATGTAACTGTATTTTCTTTTCTGTTTTGCGTCAAATGTGTGTATGTGTATGGTGGTCCGTGGCTCAAAAGCTGAATAAATGATGGACCTTGATGTGAACAGGGTTGAAAACCACTACTCTAAAAGCAGTGGGGGACCCACACCAAGGACTCTCTCTCTCTCTCTCTCTCTCTAAGAGGGAAACTGCAGTAAACAGGCCAATAAAGATAGCCATGGGAGAATGTGAACCATTACCTTACATAAGCACAACAACGCTATCGTGGCCTTCAACGCAAACCATTAACAAGCCTCTGAAGTGTATGTGAGGGAGCGTGTGTGTGTGTGTGTGTGTGTGTGTGTGTGTGTGTGTGTATGTGAGGGAACAGCACTGATGGTCCTCTTCCTGTTGTGAGGTTTGGGCGCCGTGCACGAGGACAACATGCATCAAAACACATGCGCCAGCGTGCCATTGTATAAAATAGATACTCATTCGCCGCCAGTAGCAGCTGGTGGCTGAATTGGGTACTCCAGAAGCACCAACCATTCATCTCTATGGTGAACCGTCTTATCTTGAAAGGAGAATCAGGAAGTGAGGAAGCGCTTTAATGGTGCTTTCGATCGTTCAAGCCATAATGCTACTTGCGTTAGCATCGGGTAGCTAGCTGTTGTTGTCATGACAATGTGTCGCCCATCTTAGATCGTCGTCGCCATAATAATCCATTCTATCTGTTTCTTTCAAACGCCTGTATCCTATTCCTTTGTCCCAGATGGAATTTTTGGTCAAAACCGCGTGTCTTTGACGGCACAGAGCCGGCGAAGTGGAGCCCTCCAGTGTCCCGGTATAGACCCATCTTGTAAACAAGGCCTGTCCAGGACCTGTTCCACTTACTAGGTTATGTTCACTTCCGGTAGTCTGGAAATGTGGCTTTTCAAAATAAGAGCTCAACTGGGAAAAATGCTGGTGTGAATTAGATCCTAATTTATAAATCGGATAATGCTATAGCGGTCTAAGTGTTAATTATTTCACATGTTGGAAGAGATCCAGTGTAGTTTGGTTGCGCTCGGGTGAATATAGCAGATCTACAAGCGCACAGTTTGTCCTCTGATGTTCTGTTAAGCTCCATGTGATACGTGATGTTTTTGCACAAAGAACTACACATTTGCACAATGAGTTTATATATTGTGCAAATGTGTAGTTCTTTGTTTTTTCTCTTACAGCACACACACACACACACACACACACACATACACACACACACACACACACACACACACACACACACACACAAGGGAATAAAATAAACAGGAAATGCCTTATGTGTGGAGGACACACTGCACTTCCTGTCTGTTGGGAGATGATTTCCTGTCTCCCGTCTGGGGCTTCAGAGGGAAAAACGTCCCCCCCCCCCCCCCCGAAACGTTAATTGCCATAGCAACGACGACGAGAGGGGTGGGAAACAGGAAAGCGTTTGGACTGATGTACCTCTCCCTCTCTCCCTCTCTCTCTCCCTCTCTCTTACACACGCACGCACGCACGGACGCACACTCCACAATGGTGGAAATTTCATTATACCGATATTGAAATCACAACGCGGTTCATTCTGAATGGAAGCTGAAGCGGAAAATTAATTTCCCTGTACACCAAAATGTATTTATATGGACCCCCCCTTCCCAAATACACACACACACACACACACACACACACACACACACACACACACACACACACACACACACACACACACACACACACACACACACACACACACACACACACACACACACACACGCACACACGCACACACACACACACACACACTAAAGAGTATAGTGATAATCTCATTACCAGGTCATGTTCTTTTGAGTGTTTGTGTGCGCGCGCGTGCACGTGTGTGTGCGTGCGTGCAATTTTTCTATGCTTGTTCCTATGACAGCAATATAAGTCCCATTGCTGTCGTAACATGGCTTAAATAGAATCCATGAATCCTGCAGGATTACTGCCATGTCGTAAGACACGCACGCACGCACGCACGCACGGACAGCCGAAATGTCTGTCGACTTCCCTGAAGCATGTTCGCAATATCCCTGGTCAATTAGCGGGTGGAAAGGGGGGGGGGGGGGGGGGGGGCACTCTTTCACCATCTGCATCAGTCGAGAGCATAGGAGGAGGAGGCGGGTCGGCTGATTCCTCCAGAGTCTGGCGACACAAGGGGCGTAGACAAGGGGCTGCCCAAAAGGTAGATCGTAGATCTATACCAGTAGATCACAAAGGCTGTGCAGGTATAGATCACATGACATGCCCCCTAAAGACATTTTAATTTAAATATACTTGAATTAACCCATTCTGGGCGGGAACCCCTTTTGGTGTTAGCATCAGGTCGTGCTTTAGCTATTGAAAAATAGCAGATCTACAAGCTACGTAGCGCGCCACCGAGTGGCGCACTACGTAGCTTGTAGATCTGCTATTTTTGAAAAATCGAAGAACGACTGACGTAAAAAACATAGCTTTTTTCAGAAAGGTGTCAGGATGTAGAAGACATTTTTTTAGAATCTGATCTCAGGTCAGAATGGGTTAAGTTGTCTTGATTGATTGACACACATTGTACCTGGGACCGGGTTGTAGTAGCGGTTTGTGGGCCGCCGGCGGTCCGTCGTGGTCCTCCTCCCCCGGCTCCGTGCTCTGGCTCTTCAGGTACGTCTTAGCCTCTCTGGAGTCAGCCGACACCTCCTTAGTGACCCTGAGGAAGGAAGAAATGACATGGTGAAGAACAGTGTTTGCGAACACCAGTGAGCCTTTAGGCTACTATGAGACTTAGCAGAACATGTCTGTCTGTGTGTGTGTGTCACGTTGTAACACCACCCGCCCGCCACCAGAGGGCACAGCTGTATCACACACAAAAACACACACACACACGCACGCACGCACGCAAAAAGAAAAATCACAGAAAAATGATTCCAATGAACCCATTTTGGACTGAGGTCGATTCAAAAATGAAGGCTTCTAAATCCTAACATTTTCCTAACATTTTTCTGAAAAACCCCATGTTTCTATGCGTCAGTGGTGCTCAACCTTTTCCATGTCAAGGACCCCCAGAATTATCTCTATTGGGCCAGGTCGCTGCGCAGGTCGAGCTGGGTCGAGCCCCGTCCACACAAACAGTGGCGGAAGCACTATCAACACTGTACTCTTTTCAAAAAAGCAACGGTATCAGAACCGAGATACAGTTGATGAACTTATAAGTCATAAAATAGCAGAACTACAAGCTCATAGCGCGCCACTCGGTGGCACGCTATGAGCTTGTAGATCTGCTATTTTTCAAAAGCTAAAGCATAACATGATGCTAACACCAAAAGGGGTTCCCGTCCCAAAATGGGTTAAACAGTGTTGCGTGCGCAGATAGACACTAGGGGGTGCTATAGAGCAGCACCTGCCCTTTAGGAGAAAGGAGAAAAAAGGGGGGGAAAAAAGTACAGTGTACAGTAAGTGGACCATGGTGACATTGATCAATTCTTGATATAAAAAAAAAAACTTCTAATATATTATTTATGCCCCAAATCAATAAATCTCACACTATTTAGGCAACCGACCGGTTCCACGCGCTGCACAAGTCAAAGAAACCTCATTTCCAGGCGTCTTGACTGGTTACACACGAAGCCGCTTTCCCAGCGTTGTGCGTCTGTGTGTACCACATTTGTGATGATTTGATCGGCTGAGCATGGGATGGGATGACGATAAGAGCGCCCCTCACTTCGCACAAGTGTGATTTTTATTTATTATCCGGCCATAGCCACTTGCCAACATGTGATGACCTCTTCAAATTTGGCCGTTGTCAGCTTTTTTTTTTATATATATTTTTTTATCCCACGATTTTGTAACCCATTTTTCACCCCTGTGTCAATTATCTAATGTGATCCTGGGCTCTACACACCCTCCGCCAACCTAGTCCCCATATATGGGGGACAAGGGGAGAGCAACGGACTTGAACTCATGCTTCCTTCATGCCCGAGTGTCCAAGTTGCGCGTGGAAGGAACACGTTATTCCAACCAGTTCTTTTCCCCTCCATCAGGCGCCCCGGCTGGCCAGGGGGAGGCAGTTTAGAGACCAGGATTACTGCATGTTTTTGTGAGGGTACCTACCCAAGGGGACACGGGGAGAACATGCAAACTCCACACAGAAAGGCCCTTTCGCCAACCCCGCCTTCGGGTATGGGCACTGAAGATGCGGAGGAGGAAACACACCGCCAGCACCCACAGCGTCCCGAGCGGGAATCGAACCCAGGACCTTCTAGCTGTGAGGCGACAGCACTACCAACTGTCCCACCCTGCCGTTGTCAGCCTTAAGGCTCATACATAGTCTGGATTTTCTGCATGCCCCTCGCAGAAAGCGCTGCGTCATTGCTGCTGTGAGTGCTGTCATAAGGCCTCGATTAAATGACGCTTTATTTCAGTCAATGTTACGGCAAGAGGAGAAGAAAAATGCCTTTCGTTTACACTTGACAGCGTGTGCTCATGTGCTGTTCTGAATGGTAGCCAAACTGTTACTTTTATTACGTTTTTTTTCTTCTGTTTTTTGTTCCATAGAACTATAGAGCCTAGAGGGTTTGATTGATTTAAGAGTTCATTCATGTTACGATCGGGTGGCGTTTCAGTTAAATTTGAAGAGAAGCAAAATGCCGTTCGTTTACAATTTCTGGATTATATATTTATTTTATTTGAGAGGTAATGCCTGTGTCAGGCGCCGTTTAATTCATCTTTGACTCACGGTCGGATGTTTTATTGTAAGCCTAATTGTTTGCGCGTCACTGAGTCGAAAAATCGTTTTTATTTTTTTTTATTTTTTTGTAATGTAAAAGGTTATAAATGTTGCTGTTTTAAATGTTTTCCAAATGGGAGACGTACGTGTTTGTGCTGTAAAGTTTCTTTTTTATTATTGGGATTTGATCATTGATGCAAATGCAATCTAAACATATGGATGCAGCTGCAGAAGTTGTGTTGCTTAAAGGAATGCATAGTTGCGTTCTCCTCAACTGCTGCGCAGCAACAACAAGAATATAAAAAAAAGGAAAAAAAGTTAAGGAAAAAAGTTGTTCGACACGTCGATTTTCGGCCTCGATTCGTCGATTGGCCAAATATGAGTCGTTTGGCATCCCTAGCACCAACATGCTGGAAGAGGAAAGGACAGCAGTAGTAAAAAATGGAGCTGCTTCGTTATAAAACTGTTAAATGCCCACTTCTAAATTGTGGTGAAGATGAGACAATTGAGAGCACCTGCTAGTAGACTGCCAGAGGTCTAGCTTTGCGTGCGTACAATGCTGTCGTGTAATGGAGTGTTCGAGGGAAAAAAAAATGTCTGCCGTAGAACGGGAGTTTTGCTGGACCGTTATTTGCACAGTTGTAAACAGTTTGTGGAAAAGCAGGTGTGCCAGGAGGCCATCTCAGGAGAGGTGGTCTTTAAACAAATACAAACTGAACTGAAAAGACAAAGAACTATTAACCCATTCTGACCTGAGATCAGATTCAAAAAATGTCTTCTACATCCTGACAGTTTTCCATTCTGACCTGAGATCAGACTCTAAAAATGTCTTCTACATCCTGACAGTTTTCCATTCTGACCTGAGATCAGATTCTAAAAATGTCTTCTACAAGTCAGTCATTCTTAAATTTAAAAGAAATGGCAGACCTACAAGCTCGTAGCGCGCCACTCGGTGGCGCGCTACGAGCTTGTAGATCTGCTATTTTTCAATAGCTAAAGCATAACGTAATGCTAACACCAAAATGGGTTCCCGACTTCCCGCCTAGAATGGGTTAACAATGTAAAAAGAAAAAGAAAAAAACACCTTTGCCTTGATATATATTCATATATTATTTTTGAATTGTAACTTATATGTGTATATATATGTAACTTAATGTCATTTTTCCATAAATTAATAATAAACGCTGAATAACTTTCAATAAAGTATAAAAAGGAGAGGACAAACAGAAGGAAGACGCCTACAGCTGCTGCTGCCACTATACCTAACCACCATGTCATTCATGCAAACAGGACTTGTTGGCTCCAGGGTTAGGACTTTTCAGACACCAAAGAACTCTCCGATAGAAGTGGACAACCATAAGTCCACACCCAGAGGGAGTGCAACGAACCATGTACAGCCCAGATTCGGCACAAACAAGGGACTAAAGCATTTTCGCTCCTATGCCACCAAAATGTGGAACGCCCTACCAACAGTCATTAGGACATGCGAGTCCCTTGACTCCTTCAAAACCGCTCTCAAAGGGCACCTATACGGACGGCTGCAATTCGAAACTGGCCCCCGTAAAAATCTGAACCCCCCCCCCCCCCCCCCCCCCCCCCACCCTTTTTCCCCTCACTGTATGTTTCTTTTCCCTTTTTGCTTCCTTTATGATGAATTCCTGTTCTGTTCTTGGACTATATAGAAGTGTCTATTTGTACGTCTCTAAATGTTTTGATGAATTGAACACGGTGGACCCTCTTGTAAACAAGTGTAATGCTTAATTGGGTCGCCCACTCACAGTTAACAGTCTTTGTATTGAGGTTGTGCTTGAAATGTACTGTAATTCTGCAAACTGTTAATAAATATTTCAATCAATCAATCAAACAAGTAAGCTGTGTAGACGCTACACAGCCATAACACCTACGCACCAGCTTGCTGCCTTGGCCTTAGTTTGAGTGGGTGGTTGGCAACTGACTACGCCCCCCTAGAGGCCTTTTTTATCTGGGTGCTTGCCATTCGAACCAAAAAGGTTCTATAGACCATCACCGTCAAATTAGTAGTGAAAGTGAAACTTTTACGGAACCCCACTATAAGACAAAAACATGGGACTGACTGACATGGCTGACAAACAACCGCTTTGTAAGCGCCGGACAACATTCTTTAAGGCCTTGAGTTCATCAACTGTATCTCGGTTCTGATACGGTTTGTGTGGACGGGCTCGACCTGCACAGGGACATCATGGTGACGGAACCTCGTCTCGGAGCTAAAGCGTAGCAGCGTAGATATTGAGGTTCCAAAACGGAGAATGTGTCTACGTTACATTAGTCGTGACAGCAATGATGTTGTGTACCGACTCAAGATGGCCTACACATACATCTATACATACTGCATTAACCCATTCTGACCCGAGATCAGATTCTAAAAATGTCTATTACATCCTGACAGTTTCATTATTAACCCATTCTGACCTGAGATCAGATTCTAAAAGTGTCTTCGATTTTTTCAAAAATAGCAGACCTACAAGCTCGTATCACGCCACTCGGTGGCGCGATACGAGCTTGTAGATCTGCTATTTTTCAATAGCTAAAGCATAACATGATGCCAACAACAAAATGGGTGCCCGGTCAGAATGGGTTAAACAAGTAAGGCGCGCGAACGCGGGAAGCGAACCCAGCTCGTAAATTGCAATAACAACAATTAGAATAAATTACGTTTTTTTAAGGTTTTTTTAAGTTAGGTTTTTTTTTAAGGTTTTTTTAAGGTTTTATGACATTCATTTTCATTTATTTTTCTTTTTTCTTTTAGGTTTTAGGACCTCAATTACACCCAAAAAACCTGAACTTTGAACATTCGGTGGATTTTCTGTGGTCTGAAGTTTTCTTTGGGGTTTGGAAGCCTTTTGAGCTACAATGAAAACAGGCAAAACAGTGAAAACAGTGACATCTGCTGGCAAATCCCATTGACATATATGGGATTTGCAGGATCTTACATCACAATCTGCCGGCAAATCAACCTGTTTGAGCCAGAAAACCCCAGATCACAGAAAATCTACTGAATGTTAAAAGTTCATGTTTTTTGGGTGCAATTGAGATTAGAAACCTAAAAATAATAATTCCAAAACCTTTTGTGTGTGTGTGTGTTTTTTGTGTGTGATACAGCTGCGCCCTCTGGTGGCGGGCGGGTGGTGTTACAGCGTGACACACACACACACACACACACACACACACACACACACACACACACACACACACACACACACACACACAGACATGTTCTGCTAGGTCTCATAGTTAGTGCTTACTGCATTCGCAATCATGTTTCATTTGTCTTTTTTTCCCTTTTTTTAATGATTAGTAAATCGAGTTGTGCATGGTGATTTTGAACTGAGATTTCACCAATTCGGTGCACTAAAAGGTCACCATATTTCACCAGTGATATGATATATTCTTTCTTCCTTCCATTGATATGATAATGATAATATGATGACCTTTGGCCATGGTTTGAAAAGACCAAGTGAACTGAATGTGTTTGGTTGAAAAGGTCAGCGTTCAGATAAATGTACGTGTATTATTGCAATGACATGTTAAACATGCTGATTAACTATTTGATATGTATTTTGAATTTAAAAAGGGAGATATGCAAGGCTCATTACATGCCCTAATTTGCAAAGAAATATTAGTCGCATTGTTAGCATCCCCGCTAAAACAACGCTACATCTTAGCTTAGCTTCTGGGCTGGCCCTTTCCTTGTCCAAATAAATGTTTTTTTGGGCAGTCTCAGTTTCATCTCACTGTCGTTATCAGATGAGATTTACAGCCTTGTTTCCCCCCCCCCCCCCCCCCCCCTCTCAGTAAAGTAATAACAGGGTCATGTGGCCTCTGTGGACTACTCTGCCTGCACACGCACGCGCACACACACGCGCACACACACGCGCACACACACGCGCGCACACGCACGCACACGCGCACGGCACACGCACACACTAAGGTTGTTGTGATGCAGATACACATCGGCGGGGCTGTCTTCTGTCACTGAGATGAGCAGGGACACCATCTTGACTCATAACACACTACAAGCCTTATCTATCTACAAGCACAAACTACACACACGCTTCTTTTTCTCCGTCACCGGTCAGTAAAAGGTAAATGGTGCATTTATATAAAGATACAGACTACTCTACCCCCTGGTCAAATCATTTTAAAATTCATTAATTCAAGGTTTCATGGGGAGAGTAATTGATAGAAAATAAGTTTTTTTTTTTTTGGGGGGGGGGTGAACTACTGTACTCATGGGCTACTGTTAGGTGCCTTGGGAATTCATGTCTGCTTCTGTTGAAAAATAGCAGATCTACAAGCTCATAGCGTGGCACCGAGTGTCGCGCTATGAACTTGTAGGTCTGCTTTTTTTTTATCGTGAAAATGTGGCGCAAATCTCTGAATATATATATTCTTTCAGAGCCAACGTTTTTTAACTCAAATCTTTGCTTCTGTGAGGGGGGGACAGGATATTTTCAGATGGGGGTCGGCGGCCAATTACATATCATTTGTGGGGGTCCTTGACATGAAATATTGAGAACCACTGATATAGAAAACTGTCATGATTTTTTAGAAGACTTTTTTGTTTTTTTTACATTTTGACGTCAGGCCTAAATGGGTTGAAGTGATAGAAACTATGTCTCCATTTCGTGTGCACAGAGAGTGCATCTCCCCGCCCCCCCGCACACGCACACGCACACACACACACACACACACACACACACACACACACACACACACACACACACACACACACACACACACACACACACACACACACACACACTGCGCCTGCATTTGGGTTAGGCGTCTCTCTCTCCCACGAGACAGCCCAGGCTATATCAGGAAGTAACCGCCGCATCCTCTGGGAACGTCCACATTACCCAACAACACACACACACACACACACACACACACTCTCATCCATCCATCCATTCATCAGGGACACATGCATACAGTGGAGAGGAGAGGCTTGCTGCCAGCGTTGTTTTTGTCGACTAAAACTAACGACGAAAAATGTTCGTCGACTACCTTTTTTTCACTGACGAAAACTCAATGGAAACCAAATGAAAACTAAGCTATGGTGGTGACTAAAACAAAGACTAAATGTATTGACAATTTCGTCAGCAGATAAAAAACTAGACTAAAATGTTAGGAAGAGACTAGTGGACAAGAGATCCAGTATAAGTAATTTTACACCTGATTGTAAAATCAGTCATTAGGACGGCATCAAGGCCCGCCAAAATACATTTTATAGATTTAGTCGACATATCGATATATGTGACTAAATTTGACTGAGGGACTGCCATTGGATTTTTTTTTGTGTCATGTGAAAGCAGGGAATCATTTCTTCAAATTGACATATTGGTTGTTCAGTTTGACCCACCAGTTTTGGAAGTGAGCCAACTTGGCTCACTTCAGCACAGCTTATATAAAATTTTTAAATCAATTTGTTTATTCGACAGTCAAAAAAGGTAACATTTGGGGTGAATCAGAAATGTTTACATGGAGGACGCTGATCACTAACTTAAGTTTAGTTTTTTGAGTGGTGCAACCACTCCAAGGAACAGCAATGTCCGTGTTCACCTACTGTATGTGTTCACTTATGTGTTCACCTATGTGGCCATGAACACCAGTATATGACTGTGAGTACCAGTAGTGGCGCTGTTGTGCCAGAAACAGAGAGAGAGAGATAGTGCTGCACTGTTGCCTGCTAATGAGAGAGAGAGAGAGAGAGAGGAGAGAAGGGGGGGGGAATTAAAAAACTTCAGTGCACTGTGCCTACACATGTTGCGACCTAGGCACAATGCAAGGAATAAATGCATTCGCCATGTATCTGAAGGAAGTCTGATCCAATCATTTTTAGATTTCTCCAGTTTAATCCTGAGTTTAAGTTTTTGTTGTGTTCAAGATCTGATTTTAGGCATGTTTAAGCCTCCAGGAAAATCCGTGTTGAGGTTCTTAATCCACTGTTTTTCATTAAAACGTCTTTGTCCTACTGTCCAATTGGGATTGTGTTGAAGTCCAGCGCATTTTAGAGCTTCAATGCCGTGAGCCATGAAATGTTGCACAAACCTTGTGGTTGTCTTTTTTCCATTGTTAATATTGTATCTGTGTTGTCCCAGCCTTGTACCTATTGTTTTACCCGTTTCTCCGACATATTGTAAACCACATTTTTCACATGTGATTAAGTAAATGCAGTTGCTGGTTCTGGTTGTTATTTAATCTCTAACACGCGTTTTTTAGTTCTATTTTTGACTAATTGTTTGGGTTTGAAGTATTCTGGTCCCTGGCGTGCTGGTGGTGGGGGGGGGGGGAGAGGGGAGTTGCACCACTCAGTTCACACGGGCGTGATTTTTTTTTAAATGACTACAAATTTAAATGAAATACATTTCAATCAAATCATGTTTCCCTGACAAGCCCCCCCCCCCCCCCCCCACACACACACACACACAGAATGAAATGATGAATAGGAATTAAAAAAAAAAGTCCTGGGTAGGAGAAAAGTGCACCTCCCAGCGATACAGATACTGTAGTCGATATATGCGTGTTCCATAACTGAGCGTAAACACATGGGTGTGACACCCACCACCACACAGATTACAGCCGTTATACGACAAGCCTCCATCATGGCCGCCCGCGAGTCGCGGTGACGAGCGTTTCCTGTGTGATACAGTAGGGAGGGCCTACATGTTAACCCATTTTGGGCGGGAACCCCTTTTGGTGTTAGCATTATGCTATGCTTTAAGCTATTGAAAAATAGCAGATCTACAAGCTCGTAGCGCGCCACCGAGTGGCGCGCTACGAGCTTGTAGGTCTGCTATTTTTGAAAAATCAAAGAGCGACTGACATATAGAAACATGGCTTTCT
>NC_139700.1:46749898-46779898 GCF_964188405.1 Protomyctophum parallelum
AATCTGTAGTACTGTCCTCGTATCGTAATGGTGTATCATGTCATTCTCGTTTTAACCAATTATGGACGGGAACGCCTTTAGGCGTTTAAAGCATTACGCTGTACTTTGGCTATTGAAAAAAATAGCAGATCTACAAGCTCATAGTGTGACACCGAGCTTGTAGATCTGCTATTTTGTTTTAAATTGTGAAAATGTGGCGCCAATTTGGAATATATATTCTTGCAGAGCGAATGTTTTTTAACTCGAGTCTTTGCTTCTGACATATTTTCAGGTGGGGGGGGGGGGGGGGGGGTCCGTGGCCAAATTCAGATAATCCTGGGGGTCCTTGGCATGAAAAAGGTTGAGCACCAACTGATATAGAAACAGTTTTTGTCAGAAAACTGTCAGGATTTAGAAGGCTTTTTTTTCTTTTTTTTTGACGTCAGGCCTAAATGGGTTAAAAGGAATACCTTTCCAGATTAGAACCTACATAGTATCCTTACTGTCGCCTCATCTCAGGAACGTTCACCTCAATTAAAAACACAATAGTAAGGAATGAAAAGAAAGTAAAGAATGAAAAAGGATTTCATGAATGCGATGTTTGTTCCTGGTGGTTGGTACTGCTGGTGGATGTCATTTAAATACTGTTTTCTACCCTGAATAGGGCGTTAAGCAACTAGTCGACTATTAACCGTTTCAGTTCATAGGACGCACCTGTTCGTCATAAGGATTGGAACCGAGAGGTCCAATGGACGTACCTGTACGTCCTAGCGCACCCTCAAAGATACGGGGCGAGATAAGAATATTCCGAATTTTTCCTATTATTTTTTTTGGCATTTCACTTTTCGCTTGCCGTATGCTAACGCTCAGTGCAACTATTAGCTTGTCATTGACTCCCATGTTAGCGCGGCGGAAAGAATGACTCGTATCTCCTAATCCAGGGCGCTCTCCGTGGTGATGAATGGATCGATATGCTGGCGCTTCATTTCTGCTCCTCATCCGTCTCTCCCGCAAAATATGAACGCTTTTTGGAGCGTAAAAAAATAGATTAAGATGATCGGGGATGTGAGGTCACTTTGTAAAGTCAACTTTTTTAGTAAAGTGTTTCCGGGTCATGGCTTTCAGAGTAGGCCTCAAGATCAGCTAGATTATAGTTATAGTCACCAATGTACAGTTTAAAAAAATACAACTATTATTTAAAAAAAGAAAAATTACATAATAGGTATAGGCCTAGTTAAACAACTATTATACCACAGGTCGTTTCGAGGAAGCAATCTGATTGGTTGAAACGGCTTCTAGCCGCGTGGATCAAACCAGCACTGTTCACCACCTGATCAAAACAAATAATGCAGCTGCTCTGTTCTCCCAGAGCGCTAGCAAACTCGGTGGCTAGGCTAGCTAGTTTCTTGGGACATTTGTGGTCGTAGTGACTACACAGGATTCTCACAAACACACCCCGCAGATCTCACATTACTCCCGTGCTTGGCTGCACTCCATCGGTTGCCCGTCAAATCCAGGAACAATTTCAAAATTACCTTAACCCATTCTGAACGGGAACCTATTTTGGTGTTAGCACTATGTTATGCTTTAGCTATTGAAAAATAGCAGAACGACTGACATTTTTTTTAGAATCTGATCTCAGGTCAGAATGGGTTGATCAGACCAGTGTGTGTCCAGTGGAAACCTCGTATGAATCTGATCTCAGGTCAGAATGGGTTAATAACATATAAGGCATTACACGGACTGGCTCCACTTTACATCTCTGAACTATACTGCAAGCAAAGCCAGACATACGTTCTCTCAGGTCCTCCGATAAAGGTCTTCTGTCTATTCCTACAACTAGACTCAAAACAAAGGGGTGACCGTGCATTTGCAGCGGTCGCCCCCACTTTGTGGAATGCCCTGCCCCTTGAGCTGAAGAAAGCAGAGTCTGTCGACGGTTTTAAGAACTTGTTAATTTTTTTAAATAAATTATATGACATTATATATATATATATATATATATATATATATACACATGTGTATATATTGTCAACGTATCACCAAGGCAAATTCATCCTAATCAAAACATACCCGACTTTAATTTCAGGTAACTGACAAACCTGACTTTAAGAAAAGCAATCGGAACACCTTAAAATAAAGGCTCAAGAGTCTCTCAGCCATAGAACACTAATAATCTAAACGCTGACAGAAGATTCATTTGTGGATCTTTTGTGCCATCTTGTGGTGACGTTTGGGATAGCTAAAGGCACTGTCAAATTAAACGGTAAACTGACTATTCTCCACTTTCTCTCGTTGCCAAAGTGAACTATGGTGATATTACATATTGTGTGTGTGTGTGTGTGTGTGTGTGTGTGTGTGTGTGTGTGTGTGTGTGTGTGTGTGTGTGTGTGTGTGTGTGTGTGTGTGTGTGTGTGTGTGTTGATCTACTAGACAAACAAACTCCATTATTTCTCTGTGTGTGAGGCCCGGGATTTGAACTCGGGTCTCCCGTGTGAAAGTCCAACATCTTAACCACTAGACCAAAGGGATATCGCTATGGACCGGGGGAGATATTAGACTTTTTAACCCATTCTGAACGGGCACCCATTTTGGTGTCGGCATCATGTTATGCTTTAGCTATTTAAAAATAGCAGATCTACAAGCTCATATCGCGCCACCGAGTGGCGCGATACGAGCTTGTAGGTCTGCTATTTTTTTTTAAATCGAAGAACGACTGACATTTTTTAGAATCTGATCTCAGGTCAGAATGGGTTCATCAGACCAGTGTGTGTTCGGCGGAAACCGTGTATGAATCTGATCTCAGGTCAGAATGGGTTAAGGCCATCAGGCTGTGGCCCTGAGCCACTCTGCTAGATGCACAAATATATTGTTGCTGTCCGGAGGGTTGAGGGTTTCTTTATATATATTTAATATATTGTTGCTGTCCGAGTGTCCGGAGGGTTGAGGGTTTCTTTCTGTCCGGAGGGTTGAGGGTTTCTTTCTGTCCGGAGGGTTGAGGGTTTCTTTCTGTCCGGAGGGTTGAGGGTTTCTTTCTGTCCGGAGGGTTGAGGGTTTCTTTCTGTCCGGAGGGTTGAGGGTTTCTTTCTGTCCGGAGGGTTGAGGGTTTCTTTCTGTCCGGAGGGTTGAGGGTTTCTTTAATATATTGTTGCTGTCCGAGTGTCCGGAGGGTTGAGGGTTTCTTTCTGCTAGATGCACACATATATTGTTGCTGTCCGGAGGGTTGAGGGTTTCTTTCTGTCCGGAGGGTTGAGGGTTTCTTTCCCGTGAATCAGTGCTATTGAACACCCTTTAGGTCTGTGTGTTGTTTCGGAAATATTGAACCAATGGAAAGTAGTAAAAAAACACATTGGACAAAACTGTCTGCTAAAACAGCCAACTACGTCACCACCTCTCTCCTTCGCATGCAAGGAAATGACAATGTCTAAAGTCACAACACCAACTTTGACGAGGCAGTATTGCGTCGTGTACAAAATATAAGGTTTCATTCATTTCCTTAACCCATTATGGGCAGGAACCCCTAATTGGTGTTTAATGCATCATGTTAGCTATTGAAAAATAGCAGACCTACAAGCTCATAGCGCCTACGAGCTTGCAGGTCTGCTATTTTTGAAAAATCCTGAAAATGTGGCACAAATCAGTGCCACGAGTATATGTTCTTTCCGAGCGAATGTTTTAAACTGAAATATTTGACCCTGGAACAACATATTTTCAGATGGAGGTCGGCGACCAATTACATATAATTTCGGGGTTCCTCGACATGAAAATGTTTGAGAACCGTGGGTTTGTCCGAAAACTGTTTTTTAAACATTAAATGGGTAATAAATGGGTTAAAAAATATATTTTGGAGTTATGTGGTTTCCTCCGGACAGCAGACATATATGTGACTAAATTTGACTGAGGGACTGCCATTGGATTTTCGTTATTTTGTTCATGTCATATGAAAGCCGGGGATCATAGCTTCGAATTGACATATTGGTTGTTCAGTTTGACCCACCGGTTTTGGAGATATAGCTTATAGAGTAAATGTCTTGCAGAGAAACGGCGAGTTGAGAAAACAGGTTCACTTCTGTGGTCTCTAACATTACACCTAGATACATGTTTAAGCATTTATTTCATATTTACATGTCGATTTCAGCACTGTCTGACACTTATTCCAGACATGCTCTAGTATGTGAAGAGTCTGCCTAATTTGCGCGACGGCAGGCTTCTCAGTCAAATCTGGTCACATATATATTTCCGGCGCTGAAGAACTCAAACTAAAGTGAAGTGGGGATGACTCATCCATCGTACCTGACCTCCTCTCCAGCAAAATCAAACACCTTAGTGATGGTGACGACTTTGGAGGGTTCCGACGACCGGGCCGTGGGCTCTGAAGACGACGGAGACCCCTTCGACACCGATGTGTCAACCTGAAGAAAAAAAAGACAAAACACACCTCATATTATTAAAGATTCTGGCGGTCTGGGTTCTAAAGATCATAGCAGCACGTGGACGGCGGTGTCTCAAAAGGGATAGTGTCTGGATTTGGAACCGCAAAGGTTGCCAGTTCGAACCCAAGTGTCCTTGAGCAAGAAGACACTGAACCCCTAAATAATGCTCCGGATGTTCCGGTTGGTGCCTTGCACGGTTCCCGCCGCCACCGGTGTATGCATGTGTGTGTGTGTGTGTGTGTGTGTGTGTGTGTGTGTGTGTGTGTGTGTGTATGTGTGTGTGTGTGTGTGTGTGTATGTGTGTGTGAATGGGTGAATTGATGCACACAATCTATGTACAGCACCTTGGATAAAAGGCGCTACAGTATGTAAATGCCCCATTTAACACACGATCGAGCTGACGAGTGGAAAAAACAAACGAAAAAACAAGGGGTTGAGAACCCGATTCGTTAGAGTTACCTTGGTCTTTTTCTCACTTGGCGGCTCATAGTGCTCTAATGTGAATCTCCATTTTCCTCCACGAGAATTGAGATCACAATTCTCTCACCATTCTCTTTTTTTTCCTCCGCATGACAATATTTATTTACTACATTCAAAATGTGGCTCCTGGAGCCACCAACCGTGGCTTTGGGCGGGAACCCCTTTTGGTGTTTATTATGTCATGCTTTAGTAGGTCTGCTATTTTTTTGAAAAGTCGAAGAACGACTGACATAGAGACATAGCTTTTTTCAGAAAACTGTCAGGATGTAGAAGACATTTTTAGAATCTGATCTCAGGTCAAAATGGGTTAAATAGAAAGACAACATCAAAGTGCTCATTCACACCAACACGCGATACTGCGATTAAAACTAATCCTGCTGTGTATTGTCGGGACGTGCGCTTCGTTTGGCAGGTGTCGTGTGAAGGCTCATTCGAACGAATCCTACTTGCGCATTAAAGAACCGCATTCTACTTCGCAAAAATAAAAAATAAAACGGGGGGTTTCACTTCGCTTCCAAGGGCACCCCTAACTACGACTCGCTGCAGGTGTGAATGCAATCGCATCAAATAAAGGAAAAGAAGCAAACAATGTGGCGGATGAATGAGGAGTAAAGACAGTATACTGCAAGAAAATGTGTTAAAACTGAAAATGTGAAAACGTTCCACAAATCTCGAATGGGTGTTCCAATTCCCCCGCCACCCTATTTTTGAGGGGTGCCAGCCCCTCTCCTATGTCCAGCTTCTAGTGTGAGCACGCACGTGTAAACACAAACGTTGGCCTGACAAACGCATTAGCCCATTTTGGGCGGGAACCCCTTTTGGTGTTAGCATTATGCTATGCATTAGCTATTGAAAAATAGCAGATCTACAAGATCTGCTATATTTGAAGAATCGAAGAACCACTGACACAGAAACATAGCTTTTTCAGAAAACTGTCAGGATGTAGAAGACATTTTTAGAATCTGATCTCAGGTCAGAATGAAAACTGTCAGGATGTAGAAGACATTTTTAGAATCTGATCTCAGGTCCAAATGGGTTTTTTTTTTACAATATAGTGTAAACAAAAAAAAACAAGCATTAAAAGCTGAGGGGCACGGTGGCACAGTGACAGTCGGTACAGTGCTGTCCAGAGCCATAGAGCAGGGGGTAAGCTGAGGGGCACGGTGGCTCAGTGACAGGCGGTACAGTGCTGTCCAGAGCCATAGATCAGGGGGTAAGCTGAGGGGCACGGTGGCACAGTGACAGGCGGTACAGTGCTGTCCAGAGCCATAGATCAGGGGGTAAGCTGAGGGGCACGGTGGCACAGTGACAGGCGGTACAGTGCTGTCCAGAGCCATAGATCAGGGGGTAAGCTGAGGGGCACGGTGGCACAGTGACAGGCGGTACAGTGCTGTCCAGAGCCATAGAGCAGGGGGTAAGCTGAGGGGCACGGTGGCACAGTGACAGGCGGTACAGTGCTGTCCAGAGCCATAGATCAGGGGGTAAGCTGAGGGGCACGGTGGCACAGTGACAGGCGGTACAGTGCTGTCCAGAGCCATAGAACAGGGGGTAAGCTGAGGGGCACGGTGGCACAGTGACAGGCGGTACAGTGCTGTCCAGAGCCATAGAACAGGGGGTAAGCTGAGGGGCACGGTGGCACAGTGACAGGCGGTACAGTGCTGTCCAGAGCCATAGAACAGGGGGTAAGCTGAGGGGCACGGTGGCACAGTGACAGGCGGTACAGTGCTGTCCAGAGCCATAGAACAGGGGGTAAGCTGAGGGGCACGGTGGCACAGTGACAGGCAGTACAGTGCTGTCCAGAGCCATAGAGCAGGGGGTTCTCAACCTCTTTTTGGCCCCGGGGACCCCCGGAAATGCTTTGGCAGTGTCTCGGGACCCCCGCCCCGCCCCCTCCCGACCCCCACTACAAATTGACTGCTACAATAACCTTAATAATAGAGACAATACACCATAAATAAATACTGAAAACAGATATAATCATGTGGGTAGGTGTATGCATGTATACTATGTGTACTATAATGTAAACTCTTCATTTCCCCCCCCCCCCCCCCCCCCCCCCGGGGGGTCGCGACCCACGGGTTGAGAACCCCTGCCATAGAGTATAGACAGAGTTACAAAGCTCACGGCTCTCCGCTAATCGTGCACCCTGGGCAAGACCTACGCTGAAAAGACTCTCAGCGGAAGTTGCGGGATTTTAGCGGAAGTATATTGCCCAAAGGAAATGACATTGATGCTTTTGCAAATCCAGTTTTACATTCTCCGCGAATGAAACAAGCGTTGCGATTGGTTGGGAAAAAACATCACAGGCAGTCGGGAGAAACTATGCGCAGCTGCGCGACATCCTAATAATAATAGAGCGAATGTCTGAATGTCTGTCTGTCTGTCTGTCTGTCTGTCTGTCAGAAACAAACACTTATCTCCTCATTGCCTGCACCAATCGCTCCCACTTTTCACACAGGCATTGACCATAATAATATGGAGGTCTTAACGAAGCCATTTTTCCAATAAGATTAATAATGAATTTATTAGTGAATAAAAACCAGTTTATTTGTCCGTGCTCTATCTCCGACCGAGCCACACTATTAGCACACATCTCTCCATGCCAAAATAAATCTGCACGCTCCCACAATCCAGCTAGGCTACTTTTTTACCGACGCAACTGTCATATTTACTGTACAGATATTGTTTTTACATCACCACACGATCATGGAGAATTGTAACTTGAAGAATTGTGTGCCTGTGGAGGGGGTGTGGGACGCATAATTCGATAGGTCACCGTTTGTAGTGTGACGTAGGAAGCGAAACCCAGCCCCGTCGGAGCATCTGTTCTGTGTCCGTGTTGGATGTGAATGACCAGCGACACACAGCCAGGACTGCAGCCGCTCCGAGGACACTGTTTCTGGGCTTATGATCAGTGACACACAGCCAGGACTGCAGCCGCTCCGAGGATACTGTTTCTGGGCTTATGATCAGCGACACACAGCCAGGACTGCAGCCGCTCCGCCGCTATATATAAATGCACCATTTACACTGTCCGCCCCCTCCTCAACCACCTCCTTCGCCGTGCATTACACATGGGCTACATGCACGCTCAAAGCCTGGACACTGACAACGACAGCTTACAGCCCTGCGCGCACCCAGCGTGGCTGCGTGACACACTGAACAGCACGATCACAACGGAATGCTTATCTGTCGGGGTCTCGGGGTGGCCAAATGGAGACGTTTGGAGAAGACAGATCCCGTGCCGTCGGAACAACACAATGACAAAATACATACAGACAGATGCAATGACAACGACACGTTCCTAAATCACACAAAACATCTAATTCTTATCCTGATTATATAAAGAACAAACTACAACTTGCTTTGAAGCCCAAAAAGCCAACCTCCGCGTTCACCGTTTAATAGCTTATATCTCCACGGGCAGCAGACGGTGAGCGGTTAGGGACCGTCTACAAAGTGCAACACCGACCTTGAAAATATTCAATAACTTCCATTTATAGGCAGAATATCACCACCATATTTACATCACACATCAATGGTGTACTTATGATTGTACTACAGCATTTAATTAGCCTATACTTTAGTGCCCAACCCAACTTCCCAAGACCATCTGTAAACAATTCCCCCCCCTATCAGTAATGTGATCTATTACATCACACACTGAACATGATTTGCTGTTTGCATATATTCAGAACGGGTAAGGACTAGTGAGACTAATTACTTAAGAGCGACAGAGAGAGAGAGAGGAGTGTGTGTGTGTGTGTGTGTGTGTGTGTGTGTGTGTGTGTGTGTGTGTGTGTGTGTGTGTACATGTGTGCGTGTGCGTGTGTGTCAATTTAACAAAGGTGCAGACGATCAGAACTCAGCAGAGAGCGAGCGACGTTTGCGCTACTCTCTATGCCGAATTGAAGTGGACTCTGACCCAGACTTTTTTTTGTTCTCCCCGGAAATGAAAACGTCTGGGTTTTGCGAGGCTACTACTAATCGTGTGGCTTGATCAGAATGGACTGAACTTGCGCCACACCGACTATACTTTCGGGGCTATACACTCCACTCCGCGTACCTGCCGTGCGCCTGAAGACTGCGGGGAGGGCGTGCTGCACGACGAGGGGGGGGGTTTGGGTCTGGAGGATCCCACGTCGCTCAGGAAACTGGCCCAGAGGTCGTCGGCCTTCTTCTGCTTCTGACCCGAGGCCGCCGCCGCCGCGTCGGTGGTTCTCTCCTCCTCCTCCTCCTTCTTCTTCTTCTCCTCCTCCTCTGCATTGCCTAATTCCTTCTCCTCTCCCTCTAGCTTCAAACCGCCTTTCTTCCTCTTTCTGCGAATATTAGCAAAACCCCGGCATGACACAAAACATCTTTAATAATAAAAGGGAACCCCTTTTGGGTGTTTTAAACATCGCGATTCGAACTCGGGTCTCCCGCGCGAAAGTCCAACGTCTTAACCACTAGACTAGCCACTCCAGACAGTCAGTATGTGCCCACCTCATGGTGATGTCCTGACCCTTCTTCTTTTTCTTCTTGGCGGCCACCGTGGTTCCCTCGTGGCCGTGTGGCACGCCGTCGCCCTCGTCCAGAGGGTCCTCCTTCTCGCACAGGCTCAGGTCATCTTCGCTGAGGTTGTCGTCTACGGAGACACACACAGAAAGAAAGAAAGAAAGAAAGTTAGCATGTTTACCCAGGGTAACTGGACTAAGCTCAAGAACTTGTTTACAGCCAGGCCCTGCTCATAGAACATTTCATGGTAGGGGTTCAATGCCTTGCTCAAGGGCACTTCAACAGTGGTAATTTTAACGTGCCGGTCCGGGGATACGAACTAGCGACCTTCCGATATCAAGACCGCTCCGCAAACCGTCCGGCCACCGCTGCCCCACACACAGATTGATTGATTGAATACTTAACTAGACAGAAATGCAAACGGCAACAGAGAAGTACAGTCAAAACACTTGGGTCTTAAAAAAGGATAAAGCACAAAAGAATCCGGGTTCCTATTTATTCAATTCATATTAAACATGACGTGAAAAACTAAATAACGGTATACCGAGGGCACTGGGGGGGGGGGGGCAGTCGCTTTTACAATTTTGAACGTCAATCCCATTTTCAAACGCTTTAACCCATTCTGAACGGGAACCCATTTTGGTGTTAGCGTCATGTTATGCTTTAGCTATTGAAAAATAGCAGATCTACAAGCTCATAGCGCGCCACCGAGTGGCGCGCTACGAGCTTGTAGGTCTGCTATTTTTTGAAAAATCGAAGAACAACTGACATTTTTAGAATCTGATTTCGGGTCAGAATGGGTTAATCAGACCAGTGTGTGTCCAGTGGAAACCACGTATGAATCTGATCTCAGGTCAGAATGGGTTAACTCTGTCTTCTAGACTTCTACTCTGAGTCTCTGAGCCAACCCTGGGCTAGCAAAACGGGGTGAAAATGAAAAGAGGTGCGTCATCATGTGGGCCACAGGCCCGAGAAGTAGCCGAATTAGTTTGCTTTGGGGAGGTTTGAAGCTTACTTTCAACCCATTTAGACCGTATATAGGACGTGTGGAAACGGCATAGCTAATCCAACCGATGGATCGCGAGGACGTGTACACACGTCCTAGCGCATTTTCATCGATATCATTCATTGGCCTCTCCTTCTGCACCACCACTACTCCTTGCCGTTCGCACGTGTGCGTCGTCGATCACTTCCCCGTTTACGGCTCAGAAAGAATGCCTCGTGTCTCCTAATCCAGGGAGCTCTCCGTGGTTTTGACCAGATGGATATACTAAGCTCTTCATTTCTGACTTCAACACGCCTCTCGTTCAAAATATGAACACGAGGGATTATCCAGCGACTTTATCGCAATCATAGCGAGGTAAGCAAGCAACATTATGCCTCCCGATTTTTGTACGGAACGGAAGGGGGGGGGGGGGCTTTCAGAGTAAAAGCTGACATATCTGCGCAGCACCCCGAGCTGCTATCACTGGGTCTGGGGCGCTGCTGCCACACTGATATCATGGCGTTTACCTGTCCCTAGAGGAATGGAAGTTGGACAGAGAGAGGGGGTGAGCGTGGGAGAAGACAATTTCTGTTGACCGCATTCAAAACGCACGTTATCACCTTTAACATCCACATTTAGGTAAAAGCCTGGGAACTTGTGTCTTACGTGTGGTGGCTGAATAAACGGTCAAATGTAGGCCTACAGCTGGAGTGGACCTGATTCATTGCGTGCGCGTCATACAAGCGTCTCTTTACTCTCATGTTTAGCTCCTCGCGGCGGCCCTTTAAACCGCCGCAATTAGGGTCCCATTGACATTTACAGTCTTTGGTATGACCCGGCCGGGGATCGAACCCCCGACGTCCCAGTTTCAGGGCGGACACTCTAACCACAAGGCCACTGTCTGGTAAATGTCCTCCACAAGCCAGCATGGTGAGAAAGGAATGTGCCAGTTTGTTGCATGTTCATTCACATGGGGTGACAAAGAATGATAGGACCTGCTTTGGGCCAATATCATTATATATCAAGTCTCTCACATAATAAAATGGTTCTTATCTCAAATACAGTGGTTCTCAAAGTGGGGTCCAGAGGGACCATCTGGGTTCATTGAGGGGACGTACCAAATGGACCCTTACAGGTCGTCTGTTAGCCCCTTTCGGGACCCTACGTAAAACTTTTTTGATATTTTGTTTAGTTTTACGTTGGGTCCCTGCTCGCTAGTGTATTTTCGTATGGAAATTCCTAAATGCGGATGTGGAGATTCTCTCTAAAATAGGACCCGCGGCATGTGACGCCATTATTTTCCTTGAGTTATTCTGAATTCGGTAACTTTAAGTAGCTATACATCCCGGTGCGAATATCTCCTGTGGCGCGGAAGCCGTTAAGTATTTTTAATCTTTGTTTGACCGATTTGGTCGCTTTATTTCTTCTTGTTTGTTTACCGTTTATTGTACCGCCTCCCGGTGTGCGGTTGGCTTGTGAGGCTACGTCCCTGCCTCTGATCTGCTGTGTCATAGCTATAGCGCCACTAGCTAGCCAGATAGGCGGTACAATGAGGTGTCAATAAACAAGAAGAATCCAAGCTTCCAAATCGGGCAAACATATATTAAAAATACTTAACGGCTTCCGCGCCACAGGAGATATTCGCACCGGGATGTATAGCTACTTAAAGTTACCGAATTCAGAATAACTCAAGGAAAATAATGGCGTCACATGCCGCGGGGAGGCGTTTTAACATGTAAACATGAGCCAGTAAATGTTTTAATCAGGTGGCATGGACGACGTGGAACAGGACCCAATGCACTGGGTCGAACAAATGTCAGAAACTTCAGTAGCATTTGGGTTCTGCTTGGAGGGCTAGTCGTCTGTGTATATGCGTACAACTGGAACCAAATGGACCCCTTGCAGGTCTGTAACTGCAAGTGTACACATCATGGAAACACATTTAAAACAAAGTTACGGGTCAATTTGGTTCCATTTGTACACCCTCAGAGTAATGGAGTCTCCTTGCAATTAAGAGGTTATGTTTGAGACCACCGATAATAGATCTGCTACCCCACATTATTGTTCCACCTGCAAAATAGATAAAGCCTTTCCTATTTGAAGTATAATGGAACATATAACATAACGTATTTTAGTGAATTCTCACCTGACGGTACATAGTCCACGTCGTCGTTTGACGAATAGCCGTCGGAATCATAATCGGAGTAGCTCTGCATGATTCCACCTCCTCTCCAAAGAAAGACGGTTCTGTTATGAATGCAGAACAATAGTATTGTGATCCACACGGGCTGAGCCTCTCACAGTGGAACAGTGTCTCTCTCTCCCCCGGCGATAGGTGTATTAACACACACTAGGAGACAACTATAGGAGAAGATACTGGTGATGATATATCCTTTCACAAATAAACATAAACACTCTGAGAAAGATTCAGATCGGTGCATAAACGTGCGTCAGTCAGTCGGGTACAGCCATTCACCAGGATGTTATTCAGTCTTCTTCTATTAGGGTTTCCGCCGGCAGTGAGTGTTCACGAAGCTATTTGCGCACCACTACTGCCCTCCACAGTTCAGAATGATACTCCGCTCAGAGTGGTCTGAATGGTAAAGTACAGTTTGGTTTGTTGAACTCCCTGGTGTTGTGAGTGCACTAGCCCTAGAACGGCTCTTGTTGTTACATACAGTAGCATGTAATTGTGGACAAAGTCCTATCCTAGCCACCTAGAGAGATGGTGAGGGAGGGAGAAAATGATTTGTACCAATTGACTAGACAGCTAGTAGACAGTAGTGTAACAGTTTAAGGTGAGTATAGAGATGGAAATGTTCTAGCAAGCGAAGCCAGTGTATTGAGAATATGGGACATATGTGTCAGGAGTTATTTGTGAGAGGGAAGATGTATACGATGGTAGTGAGACCAGCCATGCCCATGCCGTACGGTTGGAAACGGGGGCACTGATGAAAAGGAGGCACAGCTGGAGGTGGCAGAATTAAGGATGCTATGGTTCTCATTATATCATAAGAAAACTGTTGTTGCTGGTGGCCATTTTGAAAAATGGCTGCTATGGGCGCCATGTTGAAAATTCAAGTTGGGTCCACATCCAAATCTTTTTAGAATGCCTTTGGCTATAAGTGTACCAAATTTCATGCTTTTATCACAAACTGAACGATTCATTGATATAATGGAGCTAAGCTGCTGTACTAATAGGCCTACTCTAAGCCTAAACCTCGCAAATCACACATGTATTCACTGCTTCACTTCTGTTTTCACTGCTTCACTTGTCTGCAAAATACAACTCGCAAAGATTTGCACAACTTCACTTGTGTTTTATAGCGTTTGTGTAACACCTCCCGGGCACGGGGCAGTGCTACAGTATTTATGTCTCCTAAAAGTGGAAGACAGATGAGACAAATAAAACGTGCTGCATTCAGTTGTAGCTGCTATCATTGGAATCATTTATTAACAATCAGTATACAGTCTATCAGTCTGTATTATAGTGAATAACTTCACTTCAGATGCTCAATCTTTTCATTAATAATATAATCAATAACAAATAATCATGACTTTACTGTAGATGGACAACTACATTCATACACATTTTCTTATATGGCATTCACTGTGGCTAGAAATACTAGAGTGCTGCTACTGTTTATATCCAAATTAGCATTACATGAAAACAATGGTACAATAATTAATACATTTTGTTCTGTGGAGTAAACACAGATTTACCCATTTGAAAACACACAGTAACTGTAACTGTTACCACACAAACTTACAGTGTTCAAGACAAGTGTGAAACTTGTATTATTATATTATTTAGGCAAACCATACTGCAATCATACATTCTCAAAAACGTTTGTCCATTAACTAAACATGTTCACATGTTGTTCCATGTCAATCTAAATGCTTGTGCACTTAAACACATACCTAAAAGTGGAAGACAGATGAGACAAATAAAACGTGCTGCATTCAGTTGTAGCTGCTATCATTGGAATGAGGAAGGCAGGCAGCCACCAACAAGATAAAGTCCACAGTCCATCAAAGCACGTACTGCCCCACACTGCCCCTAGTGGTAGTCCTCCTACTACTACTAGTCCTCCTACTGGTATTCAATACAAAATAAACACAAAATGTGATACATACTTTTAGTGTGTGTCACACACTCCCCAACAAAAAGAAAAGTCTCCTTACAACCTAATACCAAATCTTACTTCTCAAACCAATATATTTTAAGAGAACGGTTGTCACTAGTACCCATAAGTGTATGTGTGTAAAGCTTCTCGTTAATATGCAGCTGTGGGTATGTAAGACAATAGTGTAGTATAAGGTGCAGTGTGGTAGAAAGTAAAGGGTGGGGGAGAATTGTATGCCGGTATCTGGTAGGGTGTATGAAAGGGGATGAGACAAGACTGCGGCCCCTGAACTGGCATAAACTGTCCTACATAGGCTTCTGCTGAATTTACTGCACTGTGGTCATGGTAAGACGGCTGACCCAAAGATTCGTAAGTAAGCAACTTTGTACACTTCCTATCTCTGGTGGATCGCCTAACTGACTCATTTCCTGAGTTGTCTGTTGGAGGACTAAGCACTTGTCTCTGTTCTCTAAAAGGTATTGTCTGTTCTGGCTCACACCCCGTCTCTAACATGGTAGGTGCGACAGGTAAGTACTCTTCCTCAGGTTCGATGTTAATATCTCCCTCTTCTCCGGGTGCAGACATACTCTGTGTCCTTTGAGGCACAGGATCCCTTGGAGAGTTGCAGGTGAGTGTTGTTTCAACATTTCTTTGATCTCTTCTGGTTGGTACTCTCAGCCAGTAGTAGGTCCTAGGCTGGTCATTTTCATCAGACTCTGTGTCACTGTCACATGCCATCTCTGACTCCATCCCTGGCCGTGGACTTCTATTCCTTGACTTTTTCTTCCTAGGGATTTCTTTGGCGGCAGGTGGCGGCAGGTCTACTGGTAGGTCATTAACTAAGTGTAGTAGGTTACGATGCAGAGTACGGGTAAGTGTAGAGTTCTGATTTCCACCTGATTCTGGACATACCCGATACACAGGACAGTCCTTCACTTGCTCCACCACTTTGTAGACGGTCTTCTCCCAGTACGACCGTAGTTTTCCTGGTCCACCTCTCTCGTTCAGGTTCCGGACTAATACCCGGTCACCAGGTTGCAGACCCACCCCCCTGACATGCCGGTCATAATACTGCTTACCTCGGGCACTGGATTGTTTGCTGTTGTCGGATGCAAGCTTGTATATTGTAAAGTGGGGGGCATAGAACAAGTAGTCACGAAACTTTTCGCATACTGCCCACTTGAGCGCCAGGAATTCCAGCTTGCCTGAGTGGAGATTATAGTTTCTCTCTGCTGGTGTCAGGGTCCTAGAGCCATACCCAATTACTCTAAGCCGTCCTTCCTGTCGCTGGTACAGCACCGCCCCAAGCCCTTGTTCAGAGGCATCGGTATGGAGAGTGAAAGGGAGTTCAAAGTTCGGATAAGCCAATACCGGTGGACTGGCTAGGACATTGATCAGTCTCTCTAGGGTGCTCTGGTGTGTTCCTGTCCATTCCACCGGTGTTGAGGATGAGAGCTGTGATCCCCTTTTCTTTTGAGTTGGTCTTTTCTTGCCAGGCTTTCCTTGTAGCATCCCAGTTTCTGTCCGCCTGACTTGAAGGAGCTCGTAGAGTGGCTTTGCAGTCTTAGAAAAGTCTTGGATGTAAGCACGGAAATAGCTAAGAAACCCCAGCAACCTGCGAACATGGCCAACTGTGCTGGGCGTTTTCTCTCTCAGTGAGAAGACTGCCTCCAAATCTTTTGGGTCAATGCGGACTCCCTCTTCAGAGACCAATCTCCCAACATATCTGACCTCTCTTTTGAACAGTTCACACTTGGTTGGTCTCAATTTTACTCCATGCTTCTGTAGGGCACGAAGGACTCTTCTCAGTCCGTCTACATGATCAGTGAATGTCTTTGCAAAACAGAGTACATCATCCAAATAGGGAATGCACAGCTCATCACGCAGAGAGGCGAGCATCTCCTCCATACTCCTTTGGAATGAGGCTGGTGCATTAGTGAGCCCAAAAGGTATTCGGACCCACTCATACAGCCCCCATGGGGTGATAAATGCAGTCAAGTGTCTTGAGCCCTCAGCCATAAATCCTTGGTGGTAGGCTTTCCCTTGGTCCAGGATTGAGAACCATCGGTAGCCTCCCAAGGTGTCGGTGAGGTCCTGGATGCGGGGGAGTGGGTGTCTATCAGGGACAGTCTTTTGATTTAACAGCCTGTAGTCAATGCACAACCTGAGGCTGCCGTCTTTCTTACGGACACACACAACAGGTGCAGAATAAGGCGACTTTGACTTTACAACCCACCCTCTAGCCAACAGATCCTCAATGTAGTCCTTGACCTCCTTATACAGCGGTTTAGGGATTGATGCATATCGACGTTGCACTGGGATGTCATCCTTTAGCTTAATTTCCATCTGTAAACTGGGGATACGCCCAGTATCATCATCGTCTTGTGCAAATGCTTTGCATTCTTCATATAGCATGTCTCTAGCGACCCGCTGCTGTTCCTCCTCTAGGTAGCTTAGATCCACAGGCGGGTGCCACAGGCTGTCGGTTTCGCGTTTGCCTGTCGTGGCGTCTAGTGGAGCATCTACCAGGTCGATGACTGCAGTGGCTCTATCTGAGGACTCTAACTGGTCAGTTTGAACAATCTTGGCAATAGGCTGAATACTACCTAAGGCTGTCTTTGGACGTAAAGTGACCTTATGAGTGGTGGGGTTCCCCACAGGAATGGTGACATAAGGTCTGTCTGTTCCTTCAATCTCCACCAGTCCTTCCCCGAAATCCAATTGCTCTAGTAGTGTGCTTTCCTCATGTGGCTCAAATAACACTACTGAGTCAGAGCAGTCAAAATCATTTGGGACTTTACACTTGATGTAGGCCACTTGACTGGGGGGGATACTAATGTTGTGGAAGCCAACTTTTACCACAGCTTGCTGACTAGTTAGGGGGCACTCTTGGATGAAGCTCACCATAGCACTGGCTTGTTCATCCTTGATCTCCAAAGCAGCCTTGATAAGGTTTATCAATAGGAGCAAGCTCTGATTTGTGTCCATTTCCCCTTTAATGAGTTCCTCAATGACATTGAACCCCAGCAGAGGCCTTTCCAGTGGCATTTGCCCCACCAGGAATGGGACTTGAATGGCCAGATTGGAGTCATCACTTCCCTTTAGGTTCACCATTATCTCTACCCAGCCGTCGAAAGGAAGGCGGTCTCCATTTACTGCTGAAACATTGAGGTCACCCTTCCCAATTATCTCAGACAAGGGGCGGATAATATCGTCAGGTAAGTATTCTGTTTTCCATGCACGGTCTATAATACTGACCTGTGCCCCAGTATCCAGAAGAGTGCTAACGGCGTGGCCATTTAGGTTACATTTCAGGATGCACTTCTTGCCAATCAGCTGTGCTACTCGTTCAGGTGTGGATTGCAGCTTTGCTGGACAGAGAGGGGAAGCTACATGTGTAAGTGGGAATTGGCCATCATCAGAACGAACATTTCGTTGGGACCGTGGGTTTTGGTTGGTCACTGGTTGTCCCTTTGCAGTGACCGCCGCCCGTTTCCCGATGGCTTGGTTTTCCTCAGACAGCCTACCGCCCTGTGTCCTTCCTCGCCGCAAATGAAGCAATGGCTGCAGTTTGGCTCGTGCTGTTCAATGCATTTTGGGCAACCATATGTTCGTGATTTTCTTTGGAACTGGGTCTGGTTAACTTGACATTCACATACCTGTTCGGTTTTTGACTTTTGCATTGAGTCAATAGCATTAGTGAGAGCTTCAACTTGTGCACTCAACTGCTGAATGGTCTTAGTGTTATCTTTTTGTTGAACACCCTCTCCTTTTGTTTGACCATCCTCTAGTTGGGCACTGTGGGCCCCTGTCATTTTGTGGGACCGGTTCTGTCCTAGTCTCCGGCTCCTTTCACTTTCATCACTCACTATCTTCATTAATTGCCGCAGGAGCGCTTCATCTGACACTGACTTATCTGCAAGTAGTGGCTTCAATTCTGCTCTGAGATGATTATATTTTGTACCCAAACCTTGATATACTGTCCTCAAAAACACATTTTGAATGGTCTGCACCTCGTACTCAAGGTCTGTGGTGGCCTGTTTAGATGTGAAAATTAACTTCTGTTTAAGACCCATTAATCTGTACAGGAATTGCTGTGGTGTTTCATGGTCAAGCTGTTTTCCACACATCAGTTCCTGAAATAGCTCAGAGCTGTCTCTCTCATTTAAATGTGACTGGAGTAAACTTTTTAGCTCAGCAATTGTCATTCCATCTTTGTTTATGAGCATGTCTTTAAAGTTCCCTGGCTTAATGACTCTAAGTACGCTCCTGATTATATCGCTTTCACTGTGGTTTTCTGCTAGGCCCTCATCCATCTGCTTAGAAAGACTAGTATAGCTTATGTCTGATGTAGTATCACTAATTTGACCACCCTGTACTTTGAATTCTCTGCGCTGCAGTGGGAGTAGTGAAAGGTCTCTGAGTGAGATCATATTGTGAGCCTGATGACTTGGTGACTGATCAGATGAACTAGTAGACAAACGGCTATTGCCGTCAGAATGGGATGGCTTGTTTGCTGTGTTTTTGTGCTGTGACAGCTTTCTGCCTAATTCCTCATAGCTTTTCAACATTTGTTGGTACTCAACCTCATGTGTGCCTACATTAGTGTCACCAGCATCATGCATCTTTAATATTGACAGTGCGGCCCCCCCACTGGCAGAAAGTGCTGAACTCTGATCACGCTTCTTAATAGTATCATCGATTGCGCTATCCATATACAATAACTGTGACATACCACCATCTTCAGAATCAACTAAAGTTTTACAGCTCAGGTACTTAACAATGTAATCAAAACAACATTCCGCATCAGTGATGTCTAACCTGTCTCGTTCTAGTTCTGGTGTTGAACTTGAATCAATGCCGTCGGCGAGTAGGTATAGTTCATCAGGCGTCAATGTATGAAGTTTTTTCTTGATCGGCCAGACCATGGACCTCCTCTCCTGGGAATCCATGATGTTCACTCTGTATATAGTCTGATGGTAGCTGTAACGTGTTTCACAACCCGCCTTGACCGTGTAGTGCTGCTTCCTCCTGGCCAGGGATCCCTCTCGCCTCTGCGCTCTGGTCTCCTGCTGCCGCTGGCTGCCCACTCGTGGTCTTTTGGTGCTGGTAACACGTCACGCTGCCTCTCCGTGGTTCATAGGTTGATCAGGCTGCCTGGTTGGTGGAAACCTGATCCCGGACGAAGCCCCCAAAATCTGTAACACCTCCCGGGCACGGGGCAGTGCTACAGTATTTATGTCTCCTAAAAGTGGAAGACAGATGAGACAAATAAAACGTGCTGCATTCAGTTGTAGCTGCTATCATTGGAATCATTTATTAACAATCAGTATACAGTCTATCAGTCTGTATTATAGTGAATAACTTCACTTCAGATGCTCAATCTTTTCATTAATAATATAATCAATAACAAATAATCATGACTTTACTGTAGATGGACAACTACATTCATACACATTTTCTTATATGGCATTCACTGTGGCTAGAAATACTAGAGTGCTGCTACTGTTTATATCCAAATTAGCATTACATGAAAACAATGGTACAATAATTAATACATTTTGTTCTGTGGAGTAAACACAGATTTACCCATTTGAAAACACACAGTAACTGTAACTGTTACCACACAAACTTACAGTGTTCAAGACAAGTGTGAAACTTGTATTATTATATTATTTAGGCAAACCATACTGCAATCATACATTCTCAAAAACGTTTGTCCATTAACTAAACATGTTCACATGTTGTTCCATGTCAATCTAAATGCTTGTGCACTTAAACACATACCTAAAAGTGGAAGACAGATGAGACAAATAAAACGTGCTGCATTCAGTTGTAGCTGCTATCATTGGAATGAGGAAGGCAGGCAGCCACCAACAAGATAAAGTCCACAGTCCATCAAAGCACGTACTGCCCCACACTGCCCCTAGTGGTAGTCCTCCTACTACTACTAGTCCTCCTACTGGTATTCAATACAAAATAAACACAAAATGTGATACATACTTTTAGTGTGTGTCACATTTGCAAACAACTTAATTATTTATTTATTATTTACACATTTGTCGTTCCTTTTTTTTTTACAAGTGAAGCATCAATTTCACATTTGTGCAATAATGTCTCATTTGACCCTCGCCAACTTTGTATTTTACATTTTGCAAATAAACTTTGTAACTTGTAAGTAACCGCGGCAAGAGAATTCACACATGTTTTCCGTGTTTCGCCTGTGTTTTCCAGATCTGCAGCAGATGTACCTATCATAGGGATGGATGCAGTGGAATTAGGAGTCCAATTGCGGAGACCAATATTGGAAAATGGTCACAGGAAAAATGGAGAGACTGAATGAAGGACTGGAAATGTATTTTTGGATGGCTGGTGCAAGGAGAAGTCACCACGCTAAATATCATAACTGAAGTTGTGGACATTGAAGTGATGCACATCAGCGTCGGAGAGGAACAGGCACTGTCAGATCAGTTATGCAACTTTTGGGAAATCGAATCCCTTGGAATCCACATGAAAGAAATGCATTTTGAGAAGGAAGACATGGCCGTGCATATCCACGGCTTCCCAAGCCGTGCATATCCACGGCTTCCCAAGCCGTGCATATCCACGGCTTCCCAAGCCATGCATGCCTATTCCCACTATAGGCTGAGGAAGAAATGCCACTGGACAGTTTTCAAATCAGCCTCAGAAAACATCAGGTACAGTAAGTGATGACACCCATTGCAGAAATCTGCACGGCGTAGCACATGGTAATTATACAAGCCTAACTTAATTTGCTCACTTCTTCATCGCAGCTCACTTGCAATAACACCCTAACACCCAATTAAAATAAGAAGCTGGCCTATTAAAACAAGAACTATATCATGTCTAAATGTAATTATAGAGGGCAATTATATAGTCATAGTGTATTGAAGTCTGACTTAGAACTGACACCACCTGCTGGACTGTGAAAGAGACACGAGTGCACGGAGACCCTGAAGAGGACCAGAGCCCACCGCGGCCTGCGGCACCACTGGGGGGCTGCGTGTCCGCGGACAGTCTGCGTGGAGGCGGACACCCATCAACCTGTCTGCCCACCCCCTCGTCACCAGGAACCAATCCGCTCTCCGAGGACCAGCCTGGGAACACTACTTAGCAGCAGCTGTGCCGCTTGATCGTTGGCATTGTCTCTCAGTCATATGTGCAGTACTCTGTCCACGTCGGAGCTAGTTAACGCTCAATACTGTGTGTATTCTGTGTAAGGCATAGGCCTGGGTCTTCAGTTCACCTGTGGGGAGCACCCAGAGCCTCTACCTGTCTCATTACCTGAGGGTACCAGTGATTATATATATATATATGTAGAGAGAATATATAATGTGAACGGAGTATGGGAGCGTGTTTATTGTAATTGTTTTGTTAGGCAGTAGGTAGAGTAGGGAGTTTAGGCAGTTAAATCTTGTGTAACCCCTCTTTTCCTTTTATAGATTAGGTTTAGGTAGAGGGCTCAGTCCATCCAGAACAGGCATAGTTCCTTTTGTTTAGTTCTTTAAGTTGCCCCATACAGCCGGTTCCCCTTGTACTGTTCCACATATATATGGTGTAAAGGGCTCTTCCCATATTTTGATTTGGTTGGAAACCCTTAACTACCGTTATTAGTCTCTTACAGGTTGCCAGGATAGAAGGAGGTAGATATATATATATATATATATATATATATATATATATATATATATATTCCACTGCTTACATATAGAGATATAGACGTATATACTATGTGAACTGTGTGTGAACCACCTTCTGTCCAGTTGTGTACACCTTATCATCTTGCCGGGCAATAAATAACAACTCTTATGTCAGCCGTGTTGCATCCTCTTCTTGAAATACCCCTAGACATTCAAAGGGGAAGGTAACAGATGCCCAGAACATCGGGATTCGGGGTGAACCTGTGTGGTTTTAACCTGACGCTGCCAGATCCAAGAAGCTTGCTACACAAATTTGTTTCACAGCTTATTGGGATCTGGGATCGCGGAAGCAAATTCGATGACGGGACTGTTCCTGTACTTGGTAGATGATTGGATGGGACCGTCTGTCTATCACCGTGTGGGCGTGCAAACACAACCAATCATATTGACGTGTCTATATAGCTTCACATCCGGTTTCGCCCATGTCCCGCCCTTAGCTCACGCTGATTGGTCCGGTACGGAACGGATTTTTGTCAGCTCAACTGCCTGAGAGATCCCAGATGAGTGCTGTGTTGGGGAACATGGTTACCCAATACCGCCCTCATCTGGCAGCGTCAGGTTAGTGTGGTTTATGGCTGCTCCAACAGTATAGTGGCCACATTCAACTTTGGAGAGAAACGGAATGTCAAAGTAGATTAAGTGCCCCTCAGGGGGACAGGTCTCCTCTCCACCAGGGCAGGTCAGGTTGTGGCCTCCCGGTGGCGCTATAATAGGCCAATGTGGAAAGGGTGCCATTTCTTCTCACGCCTTGGATGGCAATTGGATGATTTGAGGCATTTCTTTCCAAAAATGGGTTTCGCTAAAAATCCACCAGTTGGTGGCCAATGTGAAAAGGGTGGGATATATTCCTCAGCCTATAGTTGGAAAGTCTGTGAAAGATTTCACGTATATTGCACGCGCTGCATTCATGATTTGAGGCTTTTTGTTCAAAACCAATCATGACGGGTTAGGGTTACACATGACAGACTATACACATGACTATAGAGATACTGTGTAACAATTTGCGGGATTTTTGCACAGAATCTGGAGGAGTAATAGCAAAACATGTGTTTCATAAAAAGTCGGCCTCCTGGTGGCGCTATAACAGGCAGTTCTGGAAGAATTGTGGAAGAGGTCCTTGGCATCCAGGGAGTGTATGTGCAAAATTTGGCATCGACCGGGTTTTTTAAGGACGCTATTATACAGATTGGCTACAAATGTAAACTACTTGTGTTCATATTTGGAAGCCTCAGTAATGTCCATAAAGCAGTGGTGAGGGGCCTGCAGATTGCAGGCATGCCCAAGCTGAGAGCTAATTAAGGCATCGGAAAAATTCTGTTCAGTGTCTGCAATAATTGGCAGTCGCCATATATGGAGAGGGCGACGCTTTCTGTACCCGTGATCTGTATCCTGAAGCACTATATACAGTTTTTCAAGTTTGCACAGTACTATTGTTTGTGTTCAAGGATTCCTTGTTAAATGTGTGTGTGTGTGTGTGTGTGTGTGTGTGTGTGTGTGTGTGTGTGTGTGTGTGTGTGTGTGTGTGTGTGTGTATGTGTGTGTGTGTGTGTGTGTGTGTGTGTGTGTGTGTGTGTGTGTGTGTGTGCGCATGTGCGTGTGCGTGTGCATGTGCATGTGCGTGCGCATGCGCGTGCGTGCATTTGTTTGTGTCAGTGTGTGTGCGTGTGTGTGTGTGCATATGGTCAGTGTGGACTTCCTTTAAAGAGGATCAGGCAATTTTGAAGAAACGCCCACGAGTGTGTGTGTGTGTGCACGCGTGCGTGTGTGTGTGTGTGTGTGTGCGTGTGTGTGTGTGTGTGTGTGTGTGTGTGTGTGTGTGTGTTTGCATATGGTCTGTGTGGACTTCCTTTACAGAGGATCAGGCTATTTTCAAGAGACGACCCCAACACACACTCAGCTGTGCGTGCGTGCACACTTGTGTGCGTGTGTGTGTGTGTGTGTGTGTGTGTGTGTGTGTGTGTGTGTGTGTGTGTGTGTGTGTGTGCGTGCGTGTGTGTGCACTATTGAAACTGTTGAAAAATGGATATCCTACTAAACTCAAGTAAAGCAAAAGTACACTTAAGTACAGTGATTGAGTGTAGATGTAGCCTACTTATTTAGTTTGAAACACTGTAGCACTTTGAGATTTGCAAAAATGTCAAGTGCGTAATATAGTTATAAATCAAATGTATTATTTATTATTAGTTACAACTGATTACATAATCAGTTGTACGTGACTGTGTGTGTGTGTGTGTGTGTGTGTGTGTGTGTGGGGGGAGGGGAGCGGAGGGGAGAGGAGGGGGGCATTTCTTGTAAATGGCCTGATCTGCTGTAAGGCGCATTCACGCAGCCATGCAGGGGCGCGCACACATGGACTCTGGCACCATGCCACAGGCAGGCCAGCAGCCAGGGGCAGACTTAAACACACCCACAGCTGCTCCTATCAGCCGGGGAGCCAGTCACCCAACATTGGACAGGACCTGTGATGTCATACTGTATATATGCCGTACTCTTTATGTGTGTTTTCCCCTCCTCCTCCCACTGCAGGTTTAATGTTTGTCTTTAGCAGTGGTTACAAGTGGTTACAAGTAAAAGTACGGAATTGAAAATGTACTTGAGTAAAAGTGCAAAAGTATCGGCATCATAATGTACTGAAAGTACTAAGAGTAAAAGTATTCATATTGCAGAATGTCCCATTTCACAAGTTCAAAATGTGTTAAAAAAAAATCGATTGAAAATAGCCGATCTTCAAGCTCACAATGCGTCGAGTTGCGACACATTGTGAGCTTGTAGATTGTAGATTCTCAAATGGCCGAAATGTATAGGGTTGAAGTGGTTAATGTATGTTTTCTGATCCAAATTTAAATCGCCAAAGTAACTATAGTAACTAAAGTTTTCAAGGAGTGTTTTTCGTGCAAAACTAATGCTTGGAATGGATTCAGAATCATCAAAACCCCCTAGTTTGACACAATTGTCACATGCTACTTAAAGCATGATGACTTTTGGAAAATGTTGCCTTATATTCGTTGTCTGTATGATATGGTATACAAAAATGTTCGTAACTTTTATTTTCGCAATGTTTCCGGCAAACCAGGCCTCTCATTCTGTGGACCTTAATGAAGTCAAGTGATTAGAAAAAAAGTTAACACAAATAAAAAGTATGGCATGATGACATATCACAGGTTAAACCCTATGTTCCTCGAGCGTTTAGGCCTGTGGCTCCCCGGCTATATGAGCTGAGAGAAGGGACTCGGGGAGGAGTGGCTTTCACTTGCTAGACTTTAAGAGGAGCTTCTGTCAACTCTGTGCTGGTTCAGACTGGAGCACCGACATAACAGTAAGTCACTTTAGCTCTCATCATGATACAGTCTGTTGTAGCAATAGTAAAATATGATAAGATAAATACTTTTATAAATATTTAAAAGAATATTACTCGATAACCAAAGGAATCCAATGAATCAATGAATATTACCCTTTAAACCTAAAATAGTAAGAATCAGGAAGATATTAGTACACTGTCCCTTTAGGTTATACCAAGGCAGATAATACTTTGAAAAAAATAACCCCAAAATAGTAATTTAGAGAACTAATCCAAAGGTTAGATCATTTAGTGAAGACTCTTCAATTAGAGAATACTAAGTATTGTGAGATTCAGAAATTACATCACATATAGTTTTAGTTTGGTTACAAAAAATAGTTCCGAATGTTGAATTCTGAATGAAGTTCTGAAGAATTGTCCATGGCTTTAACCCATTCTGACCGGGCACCCATTTTGGTGTCGGCATCATGTTATGCTTTAGCTATTTAAAAATACAAGCTCATATCGCACCACCGAGTGTCGCGATACGAGCTTGTAGGTCTGCTATTTTTGTCCATTGGTGGAAAAAGTACTCAATTGTTTTACTTAAGTAAAAGTACCAATACTGCAATTTAGAACTACTTCGTTACAAGTAAAAGTACGGAATTGAAAATGTACTTGGCGTCTGGTTATAGCGTTGCAGTGTCACACATTATGTACAGTACACTGAATTAAAAGTGCATGCACTCAGTCTTTTTGGACCCTAATTGTTTCAACTTTTTCTTTTCTTCCATCAAGGTGCTCCTCACAGTCTTCATCTTCATTTGGACCGGAGCTGGTTGAGGAGAGACTGACAGAAAAATATGTCATTTTTTAGCTTTCTCTCCGACGTCTGCGACAGCATCCCCGTCGTCGGTCATGTCAAAGGAGTCGTCCACGACATCGCCGGAGACGACGCCGCGGCCAGAAGGTCCTACGTGTCCGCCACCAGGAGCACCATGGTGGTGGCGGGCGGGGCGGCGGGGAGCCTGCTCGGCCCCGCCGGAGCGGCGGCGGCGGCCATCTACGCCGGGGCGCTGGCGGACACGGTGGCGTCCGCCGTGACCGACGAACCGACGGGAATCGTCAGGAACATCCAGAGACTCGGAGACGCGGAGGACGCGGGAGACGTGTTCGCGGGCGTGGGAAGACTGAGCCTGGGCATCGGCTTGGACGCCGTCAGTGGGGTCTCGTTCGGGGCGGCGACCAGGTCCATCGCACAGGGGGGGACAAAACAGCTGCTGACGTCTGGATCGAAAAAGACGTTGGAGCTCACGGCGCGAGGACAAGCTGTCAAGCATGGTGCAGTCGGGGTGGTCACGCAGAAGCTGAATCAGGATCGGAGACCTACCCTCTACGAGCAATGTCGTAGAAGTACTAGTAGTAGTAGTAGTAGTGGTGGTGGTGCCCCGAGTGCCCCAGATAATGACCCTAGCACTGACCTCGAGGACGTTAGTGACTCCAGTGAGGACGAAGAGGAGAAAAAAATCAGGAAGGATGCAGAGGATGCAGAATTAGGAGGATATATCTATACGTTCATAGGCGAGGATGGATCGATCAAAATTGGCATGACCCGTAGACACGTATTAAAAAGACTTAATGAACACAAGAACAAGGATAAGATAAAACGAAACTCTTATATTATGGTGTATCGACTAGGGGGTTATGTACGATGGGCAGAGGGAGAGATCCTCCAAGACGTGAAAATAAAGCTTGCGAGACTAGAATCAGAAGCAGGGCGCTTAACAGAAAACCTGGACAGCCGGATGATCTCATGGGCGGAGGTTAATGTCATCATTGAACGAGTCTGTAGTCAGACCTACAAGTATGAGAAAAATAAACAGTATTATCATAAGACACCAAACGATGAGATATTATTATTAAGGTAATTATAATTAACATTAATTAAGCGTTAATAAGACACAGGGTGGACACATCACACAAAGCCCTGAGTTGTGTACTTTCTGTCACCAGGGGTGGAAATAGTACTTGTTGTGATATGCTGTGTAATGATACTTGGTACTTGTATGTGAATATGCAATGTACTTATATGTATGGTGCACTGCCTGAACTGTAACATACTTTAGGGCTGTGTTAGAGCACGCTGAAGGCCGCGTGCTGCAGGCAGTGATTGTGATGTCTAGTCAGTGACGTCATTAGGACATGAAGTATCCAAGCTATACGTATATGATCCTGTAAGTGTAATAAACGATGTGAATGAATTAATGTGACCAAGTCTCCGTGTCATGTTAATCTCGTTCTCCCGGAGCAGGCCTGCCCGTATGTCCGTCTGTCCGAACCATGGACATGTCAACCGGGTCGTCACACACCAGAACCAGACGAGGGTCCAATACTTAGAACATGAGTTTTATAACAGTACTCAAAAGTAAAAGTATAAATATTACATTGTAGATGTACTCAGAAGTAAGAGTGCCATATTCAAAATGTACTCAAGTAGAAGTACTAAAAGTAATGGTAGCCTACTCATATTGCAGCTATTTTCAAATGGCCGCTCTCCACAACAGACTCCAGTGAGCAGTGGTGGAAAAAGTACTCAATTGTTTTACTTAAGTAAAAGTACCAATACTGCAATTTTAGAACTACTTCGTTACAAGTAAAAGTACGGAGTTGAAAATGTACAAAAGTATCAAAATATACTTAAAGCACTAAAAGTTAAAGTACTCAAAATGTTTACAAAATCTATTGAGAATAGCAGATCTACAAGCTCACAATGTGGAGCAGGTACCCCCCCCCCCCCCCCACCCTGCACGATTAAAACTGTAACTGACCCTGTCACAATTACATGGTCATCCTTTGTCTTCCATGATTCCATGGCTTATTTGTGCATATTGTTTCTTATTGCTTATTGTCTTATAACTTGGTCCTGACTTATCGCTGCTTGCAGCTATATTAATAGTTTATTCATTGTTATTTTATATCATGCTGTTATATTAGGCCTATACTGTTCCTAAATTCAATACAATACAAATACCAATCAACAATTATGTCATTACTACTGTCTCTGCATAAGTTCTTCTCTGTCATGCACGCTCATAGTGCAATTATCTTGCAAAATTGCTTATTTGTTGTGGTGATTCATATACTAGGATTGTTATGGAAAATAATTGGGAAGACATAGTAGTTGTTGACATCTTCAGTTTATTCAGTGACAGTCAGAAGCAGAGAACCAGAGTCCAGCTATACCATCTCTCACACAGTTCTTCTTCTCCCAACTCCGCTCTCTCTCCCTCTCTTTATATCTGCCGAGAGGGATTACACAAGTGCAGATTACACAAGCGCTGTTTCCCGCCACTCCTGGAACCCTCATCCTTATCAGAGTCCACTGACTGGCAGCACATCCTCTCCTGTCCCCATAGAGACAGGGAGATTGATTGATTGATTGAAATATTTATTAACAGTTTGTAGAATTTACAGTACATTTTAAGCACAAACTCAATACAAAGACTGTCAACTGTGAGTGGACGACCCAATTAAGCATTACACTTGTTTACAACAGGGTCCACATTGTTCAATTCATCAAAACATTTAAAGACATACAAACATTTAGAGACATACAAATAGACATTTCTATGTAGCTAAATTCATCATATGGGAAGCAAAAAAGGGAAAAGATACAATATACAGTGAGGGAAAATGGGGTGGGGGGGGTGGGGGGGATTCAGATTTTACAGAGGCCAGTTTCGAATTGCAGCCATCCGTAGGTGCCCTTTGAGAGCGGTTTTGAAGGAGTCAAGGGATTCACATGTCTTAATGACTGTTGGTAGGGCGTTCCACATTTTGGTGGCATAGGAGCGAAAAGAATTTAGTCCCTTGTTTGTGCCGAATCTGGGTTGTACATGGTTTGTTGCACTCCCTCTGGTGTTGTGGGTGTGGACTTCGTTTACATTAAGGAAGTATTTAGACAGGTACATGGGTATCTTGGTGGTGTATCGAATCTTGTGGACCAGACCCATTGCAAGATGCTGTACTCTGTCGACGACCCTAAGCCATCCCAGCCTGTCAAAGTGGGCAGGGGTGAGGTGGGTTCGGGGGGTGAGGCCAAGTAGGAGCCTGACCAGTTTGTTTTGGGAGGTCTGGAGCCTTGTTTTAAGGGCCTTTGAGGTGCTGTGGTACCAAGAGGTGGATGCATAGTCAAAGAAACCTTGTACGAGGGCTCCTGTTAAGGTCTTCAAGGTGTTTTTGCTGACCAGTGAGGAGATCCTGTAAAGGAATCTTGTTCTTTGATTGACTTTTTTGATTACGTTGGTGGCCATCTTATCACCGGAAAGATTGGCCTCCAGGATGGAACCTAGGTAGGTAATTTGATCTTTTCGTGTGATAATATTGTCACCCACTCTAACCAAGAAGCCATCTGCCTTGCTGAGATTACTATTTGATCCGAAGAGGATGGATTCAGTTTTTCCCAGGTGTAAGGATAGTTTGTTATCAGCGAGCCAGGTGC